>NC_073304.1:108439967-108603921 GCF_027595985.1 Sorex araneus
AAGTTTTTACACACTTAAACTGTGACACCGGGGGTAGGGCATTTGCCTTGCAAGCGGCCAGCCCAGGTTCGATTCCCATTATCCCATATGGTCCCCCGAGCACAGCTAGGAGTAATTTCTGAGTGCATGAGTCAGGAGTAATCTCTGTGCATCGCCAGGTATTATGCCCCCTCAAAAAATTAATTTTAAAGAATACTCTACTTCTTTGTTCTATTTTTTTTAACTTTTTATTAAATCACCATGTGGAAAGTTACAAAGTTCTCAGGTTTATGTCTCAGTTATACAATATTCAAACACCCATCCCTTCACCAGTGCCCATAGTCCACCACCAAAAACCCCAGTATACTCCCCGCCCCCACCCCCTACCCCCTACTGTATAACTAATGAATTTCACTTCATTTTCTCTTTACCTTGATTACATTCCATATTTCAACACAAAACTCACTATAGTTGTTACTATAGTTGTTGGAGTTTCCACCCAAAAGAGACAGACCTACTACCAAGGAAGCATTTGATAATTAGTTTTACATTGCTGGGAATGAAGAGATATGTAGCCCCACTGCTACAAGTCTTTTTTTTTTTCCTTTTTCCTTTTCCCCTTTTTTTTTCTCCCTCATCCCCCTTCCTGCGCCTCATAGTATGGTGTACGCCACGCCGTGTCGGTCAGCATGGGGCTTTTGCTTAGTTCACAGTCCAGAGAGGTGGCTGCTACATAAATAACCTTCAATATTTCAACAAAAACTTACTGTTATTATTTGGAGTTTCCCCCCCAAGTCAGACCTCTTCAAAAGGAACCGTTTCACATTGCTGACAATTAAAAGATGTTAAGTCGGTTTTGGATTTCTGTATAAAGTCCAGGGAAAATTCTGTCAGAAATTGCATAGCCCAGCTCACAGTCCCAGTGCATTGCTGTAAGAAATCTCTGGAATCAAAGTCTTTAGGCGCAGAGGTTCCGTTTCACTCTCAGCAGCTCCGAATTTATCTGGGCTGAGGGCATGCGGTTACACCCCCTTCCCATCAGTCCCTGGGAGCCCCAAGTGTAAAAATCCAATACCTCTGGGTTAGGATTCTTAGAAGATGGCGCCTGCCATGTGGGTGCCGCTAAGCCACCGTTTTCCGTGCAGGAAGACAGGGTGGGGAGGAAAAAATCCACCCCCGGGCAGCACAGAGTTGTATGTTCTATATTTTTGGAAGATCTTAGTAACAACTCCATAGGGGGAAAAATAATTGAAGGTTTACACTTACTAGAGGGATTTTATATTCTTCATTATGAAAAAAAAAATCCTTAAAAATTTCCTATTTACAACATGCATATTTTTAAACATCTAAATAAAACACTTAAGATAAACAAACTTTTTTTTTCTTTTTGGGTCACATTTGATGATGCTCAGGAATTGCTCAGGAATTACTTCTGGCGGTGCTTGTGGGACCATATGGGATACTGGGGATTAAACCTGTGTCAGCTGCATTTAAAGCAAATGTCCTACCAGCTATACTACCACTTTGGCCCCTAAAATGAGCAAACTTTTAACTTACAGACTTCTATTGTATTAAATATAAGAGAAATTATTATATTATATATGCTATAGTTTGATTATAGCAGCATAAACTTTTTTTAAATGAAATGGATCTGCTCTCAGTACTGAAAGCAAAAAACTCTATTACCCAAAAAAACTGGAAAAGCAAAAGAATGTTTTCAATTTTTGTATTAAATCATAAAGAGTAGAAGATTGTAAGATACAATATATTTAAAACTTCTGAATAAAAACAATATGCTTGGCTTCTGGTTTTCTTATGATCAATTTGTTAATTTTAGCAGAAACTATATAAAGGTTTGAATGTAAGTAGTGTTGTAAAGAAGTAAGAAAATTGTATTCAGATCCACTAAGTAGAGAGAGCTGGGTGATATTTTTAAAGGTAGCACCGTAGGAGGCAGCTTTCAAAGTGTGGTCCATATATTCTGAATAATTTATCCTCATCTTATCTCATCTCACTGTAAACCACAGAGGGGCAAATAAAGGAAAAACAGAGAAAAGGTCTGCTCTACGTAAATTGGAGTCTTAGAGTCATGTAAAAAAAATGGAGCAGAAAAAAATATCAGGAAGCAAAATATAATATGTCTTATTGCAGATGTAACAAGGACAACAGATCACCTGCAGGATAATTAAAAAGAAAGCACATCTAGTGCTGAAAGAAAAAGTCAAAAAAATTGAGAAAGCAGATGGAGAAAAGGCATGCTACTTCAACGGATCACCAGTCATCCTGGAAGCAAAACAAGTTAGTCAAAAGAGAAAATAGAATAAGTAAATATTCAAAATAAAAGAAAATGAATGGAAAAACAGATTAAGTGAATCAAAGAGAAAACCACAGGAAAATAGTAAACTAAATCCCAAAATACACAAATTTGGTGTCTATAATCCAATTAAGGTCGACGAATGTCACACGATCACAAATCACGAAATCCCGTTGATTTCTTGAGCGGGCTCAGTAACCTCTCCATTCGTCCTATCCCTGAGATTTTAGAAGCCTCTCTCCACTTGGCCCTCCCAAGGATGCCCCATCGGAGGCTCTTTCAGAGTCAGGGGAATGTGATCCAGGTTGCTACTGGCTTTAGCATATGAATACACCATGGGGTGCTTGCTAGGCTGTCCCATGTGGGCAGGAAACTCTCAGTAGCTTGCTAGTTTCTCTGAGAGGGAGAAGTACGTTATAAGATATCACTTCTGGGAGCTTGTTTTTAAGTCTCTGGATGTTGGCCGTTGATGGGATTACACACACCTGGGCTCCTCTGCCGGTACCTTTATGCGTGAGGCTTGTCCGAACGTGTGGAGAGGGGCCTTGTGCACGACTGTGGCTAGGTTCCAGTAGTCTTCGGCCGCCGGGAGCTCTGCTCCGGGTGGGGAGGGAAGCTGGCGTCCATCCCCTCCCAGGGGCCCCAGGGAAGACAGCCAGGCATGTGGGCAAGAGACTCTCTTCCCTGAGAATGTAAGAAAGTAAAATTTTACTTTGGAAAAACACAGCCAAAATAAAATAACAAAGAGAATGAAGAGCCAATAGATCAATGTGGGTAATAATAACTGCTGCATCATAGGATAATTTGCAGAGTGAAAGACGTTCTTAACACAGAGTTTGATTCTTCTATTTCTAGAAACTTTTCAGTAACACAGCTGTCATCACCATGTCGTGTTAACCCAGGGGGATGTTTTTGTTTTTAATTACAGATTACCTTGAGAGATTGTGAGATAAAATAAAACGGTTACAGGTGTCACTTTATAAAATATGTAATTGACATGTAACTGCATAAATTTGATGCAAGTTGGTGCAAGTTATATATTGTAATTGAACTATCATGACAATAATAATTCCCATCTCTTTCATGCTGAACAGCTATCCTTTCTAGTAGTTGGAGTTCTTAGTAATTGTGATGCAATACTGCTGTCTAAAAGAAAAAATTGTAAGGGAAAAAATATTGAGAGAAAAAGAAAACAAAATGGTATAACTGTAGAGTTTTTTTTTTTTTTGGTATAACTGTAGTTTAACCAGAGAACAAATCTCGGATAGAAAGTGTCACAAGACACAATGCTTTAAGAGGGGACTCACTCTCTAGCGGTGTCCTCTGCTTGATGACTTGAGTATGATTGCCTTCGATTCCTCACACTAAACACATCAGTGACTTACCTTAGCCATAAGATAAGCCAATTTTAAAATTCTATAAATAAAATAGTCTAAAATCGTCTTTTTATAATCAATGAACAGGCAAAAATAATCAGTGAGCAAGTAAAATATTTGAAAACTGAAGACTAAGAAGCTTAATGTAACCCACGTATATAAAGACTAATTTGATTTACCTATATTCATTCAATAGGTATAGAACATTAAAAGTTCATCAGAGGTGGTTTAGCCAAAAAAGTAATTCTCAACAACTCTTGAATTCAGAGCATGGAAAAAATATTCTCTCCAACAGCATTAAGCTAATAATTTGTATCTACATATTAATTGAAAATCCTCACACATTTGGAAATAAAGAAAATAATTTTAATAGTGGAGCGATAGCACAGTGGGTAGGGCTTTTGCTTTATATGTGGCCGACCCGGGTTCTATTCCTTGTCCCTCTCAGAGAGCCCGGCAAGCTACCGAGAACATCTCACCACATGGCAGAGCCTGGCAAGCTACCCGTGGTGTATTCAATATGCCAAAAACAGTAACAACAAGTCTCACAATGCAGACGTTACTGGTGCCGCTTGAGCAAATCTATGACCAATGGGAAGACAGTGCTACAGTCTATTAGTAAAATAATGAACAGGATATTAAATAGTATTGTATCTGAATATCTCTAACCTAAACATATGCGATGCAACTATGAGAGTGATTGAAAAAGAATTGAAAACATCACAAATGTCAAAATAATAGAACTTATTATAGAATTCTTTATAGTTATCTATATAATGAAAATAATAGCCTCTCATTCTCCTGTCCATGGCTTGCTGGCCATATCCGTTTCCTAAAAGGGCAATAATCAATTAGGAAGGGCAATAATCTCAGTTTAAATTGCAATTGCTTAAAAAAAAAAGGATGCAATGTCCAGAAAAATAGTGACAATGATTTAACCAACAAAACCCGAAAGCGGGATGAGAAAATCTGTGAAACTGTAGGGAACTCTAGGCAATTCATACACTTTGAATTCCTTTGAAAACTTGGGTCCCTGATAACTGTTTATTAAGCTGCTATTCCAGGATTTTAATGTGTGTGTTCACACCAGGTAAATAAACCCCTTTAAGGTTTCTGTTCTTTGGAATATCCTTAAAACAATCTTAAAGTGAATCAATCCAACTGGAAATAACTTGCGCGTTCCCCTGGAGATCTCTCCGGCCCGCGGAGAGACAACAGTGGAAAGCGCTCCTAATTAGGTGGATTCTGTGAGGGTCCCGATCTGAAATAAGACTAGTGAGGTTAGTAAACAGGGGGCCCAAGACGACACATGCCGATCAAGGGCAACTTTATTAACTGCCACACTGGCTTTATACTTTTCTTAGCAGGGGGTTGGTACATAAGTTGTCAATCATCAGGGAAGTGTCTTCTCAGACCAAATAAGGAAAGGTTCGGGGTGTATTAGGTGGGCTTACAACATTCTTCAAGAGTAGATTGAGAAATAGTGGGGAGGGAAAGGCAAGGGTCTATCTGGCAGGAGCATCTGGCAGGAGGAATGCACAAGGTAGAGGAAGGTATTCTACTTAATGGGGGGCTTAATGGCGTCTCTTAGTTAACTGCCCTGGGCTACTTTTACCTCTTGAGTTTGGCTATTTCCTTTGTCACAAGGGCACCTTTGCCTCAGGTCAAGCAAAGCTGGTAATGGAATTTTCCGGTTTGTCCAGGGTAAAGGTTTCGGGGTCCTCTTTTGTTCAGGGTCCTGAGCAGTCCCCAACAATAACTTGCTTTAGCTAACAAACTACCTCTATTAATTTCCATTCCTGAAATTTTTCTGTTGCTGTTTGTAAGATTCATGCAAACTGAAATAACATCCAGTAAAAAGTCCTAGAAGGCCATAGTCATTCAATGTACTGACCAGTCTTCACAAAATGAAGTTTCTGAATATAGAATTAAATTAAGGTGAATGAAAAAGCACTTACCAGAAACTCTAGTGCACATTTTCCCCCATCAGCTAAATTGTTCCAAAACTTAACAAAAACAAAATGGTATCAGCTTTTAGCATCTCTAATACATTCCTTTATTGCAGACAGCTTTTTGAATCACATTAAAACCACGGGATTGGAGCTGCCACCAGTGGTATTTTATCAGCACAAATGAGAGTGCTTTTTTGCCATACAAATTAGAGCGATTATTTCAACTCAAGCTGTGTAGTTCTGTGGAGAATGATTGCACATATATTATTCCAAAAAAAAAAAAGAAAGAAAAGAAGAAGAAAAGATCACAGTAGGATCCTGTAATACTGTGTTTAGTTCTGTTTGTGTGTATTTTTTAATCCAGCTACTTAGTAGTAATTTATTGTCCTATTACTTCCACATTTTGTGAATTCAGAACGTCTATATTTGTCATCTTTACAACTAAAGATACTCATAACCTTTTTTTCTGTACTGAAACTTTGATAATGTCATAAACCAAGCTGGATATCACTTAAAAGTCATAAATTGAAAATTAAGAAAACATTAAATTAAAAATTAGCTGCTCTCTAAGATGTCATATAGTCTGACATCATAATTTAATAAATTTCAGCTAGACTTCATCTATACAAAAACAGTAGATGCAGAATTTCTTGTAAAAATGCTTTTTCTCACTGATTTCCTTTTACTTTCAACACAAAACCAGACTAAAAGAAAGTCCAAGGAGACCTGATGCCTACATCAAAAGATTTGTGTTAGGATAAAAAAATGAGAATCATTTATATATAGTACTGACCTCCATTATTCAGAAGCCTTAATATTTAAAAATAATTTTGACTTAAAACTTGAAATCATCTTAAATTTAAATGAAAAAATTACCTACTCAAAAGTCATTGTTTTGTCCCTGATATTATCTCTAAACTGAGACTGAACCAAATCATTAGATAAAGAAATTAATAATAAAGAGGAGAATTCTATTGAGATTGTATGATGAGACTGAGGTGGCAAACAAGCTGACCCCAAGGGATTCTGTTCCTCTCCAGGTTTCACTGAGCTGCAGGACAATAAAGAGATGATAATTGACTCAGGACACGCTGAAGATAATTACTAATTGTTTCTAAAGTAGTGCAGTCCAGGCACTGCAGAGGCTTACTTAAAAGTAAATTCATGATTTTATGTATTCAGGGAGAAGAGAAAATAAAACATGTTCAGGTTGTTAATGAAATTGACATAATTTGCATACATAAATACCACTTAAAAATCATTAATGTTCTAGGATATCCACTGTTTAATATGCGTTTAAGTTGTCATTTGATTATAACATACTCATTACAGATCAGTTACCAGTTGTACCAACTGTGATTAGAAAGGACATGTAACACCAATTAGCATACTTTGAAAATAATTCCTATAAAACTCTGAGATTCTGCTAAAGTCCAAAATAATTTTTCCAAGGGCTTGTGGGTTTTCACTTGTAGTTTTTAAAACCTCACCACATACTGGCAGTGCTTGATCATGCTGTCATGCAGAAGAATTTTTTTTGAGCCTGCTAGAAATACAAAACAAATTTAGGCATTACTGATACTTAAACTCTTTCAAACTCATGTGATGATTTTTTCATACTTGAGAAGAATGTCAGAGGTACAGATGTCAGATATTTTCCTGGTCTCATTCCAGTTTTTGATTTTGGATATATCAGAACTGTTTGCACACAGAGTAGACTGAATAATAGCAATGCATTACAAATGAGTTACATTTGAATTAAACAGGAAAATACATCAATATTATTAAAGAGAACCTTGTTGAGATCCTTTACATGATGAGTTTAGGATTTGTTTTTAGAAAAGGAATTTCTACTCAAACCTTTCAATAAGAATATCTGAAGGTGTCCCAATTTAGTGGAAAAGAAATAAATATCAACATTGTTTTACCTGAGGCACAACCAGTAGAGGTGCCCTTCAGTAGGATGTAATAAATTATATCAGAAGAAAATTGAAATGTGAATATGCATAAATCATTAAATATATAATCCATCTTTTCAAGCTCTGTATGAAATGGAATGAGATAAACTATGACTATATTTCAAGACTAGAAAAAAGTCTAGACATTTATGGGATATAAAAAACTAAAACAGTATGAGACTAATATCCAAGGCCCTGGAAAGCTGGCCAGAGGATTGGTCAATGGTCGGTCAATGGTGCAGGAGATGGAGGGTAGTCCATTATGACAATACTAGTTGGAAATGATCACTCTGTACAAGAACTGAGTGCTGAAAGCAGGTAAAAAGATAATATTATAACCTTTCAGCATCTATATCACAAACTATAATACTAAAGTGAGAGGCAGGATAGGGTAAGGGGTGGCCTGGAGGGGTGAGGGTGTCTGGGGACACTAGTGCAGGAAACTGGGGACACTAGTGCTGAGAAATGACACTGGGGGAGGGATGGATGTTGGAACATTGTATGACTAAAGTACAATCATGAGCAATTGTGTAATGCTCTATCTCACAGTGCTTTAATTAAAATAAACAAATAAAAGAAAAAAGAAAAAAGCAGAAAAATGTCTAGAATAATTTCCAGTGTATGGAGAATGTTGACATGTTATTGTGATAAAATTTTCCCCAATCTACTTTTATTATCTTACTACAAAGAAAAGTTAGAAATTAGCACCATCAGATTAAATAATACCTAAAATAACAGTGTGGAAGTAAAAGGACATATATTTTAATTATAAGGGAACATTAGCTAAGAAAACTTACTTTCATCATGTCAAAATTGGCTTCAGATCTAGTAAGATTTTTTTAGAAAGTTTTTTAATGGCAGTGTTTACTAATATAACAATTTGCATGTAAACAACAGTTTCTGAGTTGTTCTTGCTCTACAAGTGACATAATGTAATTATAGTTTACTATTAAAACTAACAGAAAATTTTCTAGTTTTGTCTAAGAGTTTAGCATAACTCTCAAAGCAGAACTTAGCAATAAAAAGTGGCTTTTAAATAACCATTTTATTATATATAAAAACCAATGCCTATGTAGATATTATGACCAAATGTATACAAGTTCTTTACATTTACGTAAGACTGTCACTGTATCACTGTCATTCTGTTGTTCATCGATGTGTTCCAGTGGGCACCAGTAATGTCTCCATTAGTCCTAGCCCTGAGATTTTGGCAGCTTCTCTTTACTCGTTCTTCCCAACTGTGCTGCATTGGAGGCTCATTCAGGGTCAGGGGAATGAGACTCATCATTGTTACTGTCTTTGGCATACTGAATATGCCACGGGGAGCATGCCAGGCTCTGCCATGTGGGCAGGAAACTCTCAGTAGCTTTCCGGGTTCTCCAAGAGGGAGAACTAGACAATAAGAGGTCTCGCTGCCATGAATGCTTTGTTTTATAGTCTCTGGATCTTGGCCATTGATGGTATTACACAGCACCAGGGGCAGTTTGTGGGTGTGACAACCTAGCTACTGGGAAAAGGGGGATCTGGGTGGAGGAGTCCCAGTCCTGATCCAGGCAGGCTTGGAGATCTCAGCCCTGGTCCCGCACACCTGGGTTCCTCTGCAGGCCCCTTTATGGGTGAGGCTCCTCCGAGCATGTGGAGAGGGGCCTTGAGCATGGCTGTGGCTGGGTTCTGGAGGTCTTCGGCTGCTGGGGCTCTGCTTTGTTTGGGGACGAGCCCTGGTGAAGAAGCCAGGTATGGGAGCAGGAGACTCTGCATAAGACTAGCTATGCAAAACTGTGGAGCATGGTGATGGGCACTGAGCAGATAAGACCCGACCTTGCAAAGTGGCCCAGAAGAGAAACCTCGCACGAGGGAATATCTGGACAAAGTTGGCAAGAACAGGGTGTCAGCCAGCACCAGGTGCTCGGCCTTGAGCTTCACTCGACTCCTAGTCACATGAGCCCTAGACACAGAAATGATCACATGTGCTTAGCAAGTCATCCTAACTGCAGCATCTAGCCTTGACTGGGTTTGGACCCGGGCAAAGCAGAGTTGGAGAGGTGATAGGGCAATAATGCTAAACTTTCTGTGATTTTTAAGCCAAGACTCCTATAAAATATGTGTGTATTTGGCAGTAAAGTAAACAGCCATCAGCTGGTCCTGGAGGGTGTTTCTCTGCAGGCCTGTCATCCTTTGCCCATGTCTGCCCAAATCTGTTGTGCAACGTATCCAGGCACCATTGGGGGAAAACTGTTCCCAAAATACAACGAAGTTTTCTATACAGGGGAATCAAGAGATGTTGCATTGCTGCTTGCATTCCTGAAACAAAAGAATCATTTTATATGGAGATATATATCTTACCTATTTATCTTGTGAATACAGAAAAAAATATTATGAGTAGAGAGGAAAGAATGACATTAGTCATGCATCCAAAATCCACATAAGCTGGGTCACTCTTTATGAGTTTTATAAATGAGACTCTTTTATGAAACTTTTAAAGGTTTATTTGTCACTACCAAAATTTTATTCTTTCAGCTTGAATTATAATTATAAAAGGGAAACATTGCTTAGTGATCGGATAATGTAATATTAAGATGAGACAATTAGGAAAGAAATTAGAGGCCTTAAGATGAAAAGAAATTTAAAGCATGATCTTTCATAATGAATGCAATAACTGAAATTGAGGCACATCAGCTTACATTAACAGAAGACACAAAATTACATGTAATCTGAATTTATTGATTTGTCCTTGTGACAGGTATTATTCTAATTGCTGCAACTAAAAGACTAACATGCTTAAAAATATGCCCAAATTGGACGAGATAAGCAATCAAGTCAAATAATTGAATATTACAAGTGGGATAATCTCAAAGGAAAATTGTGGGGCATAAAATTGAACATAAATGAAAGTCCTAAGTTTTAATAATACTAAAAATCTTTCCTTGGAAAATAATTAATGTAACTGAATAAATCAGGAGAAATAGGATGAGAGCGATGTGTTTCTCTGAGAAACCTCAAACCTAGAGTTGAGAAGTCAGAGCAAGCTAGAGAAAGAGAAAGTGTCAGTAAAATAAGCTCAAGAAATTAAATGTTGAAGAGCCAAGAAGGGCCTAGATCCTACAAGTTTTTAAGCTCCCATTGAGAATATTTAAGTCATTTTTGAAAAATACAAAATGGTAAATATGTAAAAAGCAAGGAAGAAGAAAAGGACATGATTTCATAAGTGTCTTTAAAAAGATATTTATCACCAAAAAGGAACTTAGCCACAAATTTGGACCCCAAAGAAAAAGAGAAAAGATTAATTCAGGTTCTACTTAATTTCAAGCAGATGTTCATGTTATCTTAATTATAGAGGTGATAGGATGCAAAAATATTTGCACAAGCACATATTTACATATATTTATATGTGTCGTATAAGGAATACGTAGGAAATTGTCAAATTTTATGGACAAGGTTTGAAAAGAACAGAGTAGAAGAACCATGGTCAGGGATGAGTATGCACCAAGGTTTTGTGTTATGCTCTTGGCCTAGTGAGTGACCAGGCCAAATATCGGAGAGGTTGTGGCATAGGAAGGCAGAGCACTGTGTTTATAGGAGACATGTTCCTTTTTTTCCCAAAAGATAGTGTCCAGTGAATTTCACTATGTTGTTTTGAATCTTCTGATATTATTCCAGAGTTATAAGTGATGCCACAAAAAGAAAAACCTAGCTCTTCTCTTATCTCCTTTTGTACAATGCTGCTGTAACCAACGACTATAAATTTGTGATTTTAAATGACACAAATTATCTTACAGTTCTGGGCTTTGGAAGTCTGAAATGGGTCCTACTGAGCTCAAACCAAGATGTCAGAGTACTGCATTCTCTTGGGACTAGAGGAATAATATTCATTTTGGCTGTTTTATCTTTTTATATGATGTAATTTAATAATAAAAGTTATTTGGTCTTTGTTCTCAAATTTTGTCACATAGCTTTTAAAATCTTTGGAATTTCCAGATGGATTTACAATCTTGGGAATTGCTTCAATGTCTGGTGGTGAGTCAGGGCAGAGTTTTTCAAAATGAAAGACCAAGACATGTGTATTTGTCAGAATATACATATATATACATATATGCATGGGAATATTTTTGCTGTATTTGATTCCTATAGTTATGAAACATTAGAAATCCAATAGAGAGGGAGAGAAGAGAGCATACTTAAAAGAGAACATGGCTTCTCCAGCATGGAAAAGAGCCCCAGTACACATCCCAGATGAAGGTCTACATCTCAAGAGGGGAGATGAGAAGACACATGTGCTTGGGCACCACATGTGCTCAGCAGTAATACGTGGGTGTAGGATAACATTGCCACAGGAAGGTTTATTGGGTTACTCCATCACAGTGTTCCCATTCCTCTGTGTTTATTTGTAACTTCTTTCTTTGTGCTCTGTTGACTTGTAAATATTGTCTTCCTCTTCTCCTTAAGTCCTTCGCATAGTTTATTCAGGCAATGTCCCTTTTGTACGGGCAAAGGGAGACAGTAAAGGCTATGCTTTTGTAACATGGGAGTCAATTGACTATAAATGATATTTTCCTCCTGGGCATCTGTTCTCTAGACCTAAGCTTCAGGTGCCCTTGCTTCCTAGCACCCTCAAAAGCAGGGTCCCGATGAGGGACAGGATTGACCCAGGGCAAGCAGTGAGCTATGTGCTACCCTGGCATTGAGATGGACCTGGCCAAAGTGCCTAATGCTTAACTATAAGTTAATAGCTTGCTCATGAACAGATACTGTCATGATCCAAAAAGTAATAACTAGATTTGGACCCTGCTAGGGTTAGGAATGATTCATCTGGCCTAAGAATTGCAGTCTGAGTCTGTGGCAAGATGTTTGTATCTCTTACTGTGCCCATATAAAAATAACTAATATTAAGATGTTAATTAAGATATTAGGAGGAGAGTAATACCCTCAGGTGGTCTTTCTGACCCTGAGCCTGATAGGCAGTCAGGAAGGGCTGTCTTATGTTGATTTTGCTACCTGACTGGTGTAGTGTGGGCCCAAAGGACAGGGAGTAGAGGGAGGAGCGGGGAGAGGCAGAAAAAGGGAGTCAGGGAGTCAGGGAGTCGTTGGGGGAGAAGTCAGAGTCAAAATCCAGAGGTCAGAGTCAGTGTCAGAATCCAGAGAGGAGAGAAAGAGCCCAGGCTGCGAGATGGAGCACAGAGAGAAGAGCAGGAAAGACAGGAGGAGACGGGAATGAGGGGCAGTGTGAGACTAGAATGGGGAGCTCAGAGAGACTGGAACAGGTGTGTGGAGAAAATGGAATAAACAGCAACTGATCAATCAACAGGCTTGACCCTTGTTTCCTGTTTCCTCTTCTGTCTGCCCCATGGCCTGGGCCACCATGGCTGGGCAAGCAGCCCAGGACCACCCCCGAACCTGGGCATGGTGGCTCTCCCCCGCCACCCTGGGAAAATTTTACACATGGGAACAGGCAGCATAAGTGAGTGCTCCTTTTGTTTAGTTGTCCTTCATAGGGTTTCTACCACACCGTCCCACGTGGTGCTTTCTAAGTAGGTAAGAGTTCTTGGTAGGGGGGCTGCCAAGGGGATATAGTTGAGAGCAGGTGATGATTTTGAAATTCCTTCCCTGGCCTTTGTTCCATCTGGAGCTCTCTCTGGGGGAGTCCAGCCTTCCCTGAATCTGTGCTGACACCAGATCTTATCAGGCCTTAGTTCCTGGGCTCACAAGTTTTGTTTTTGCAGCCTTAGGACTATTGGTTTTATGAGTTCTCAAAAGGAATCATTGGGCCCTTTCTCTCTCTGCTGACCCCCTGCCCACTTCATGTTTCCCCGTTACAGATTTCACCACCTTAAATCTTCATACTGACCAAAGAACTATAAGCCCTACCTGGACAAGGGGTGAGATCTCATGCTGCCTTAGCTTTAATGTGGCCCCGGTAGTGATCCGCTGGATTACAGTTTTCAGCCTCAAAGTCTAAAAAGAGAGAACGTGATTAGAACTAGAGGAGTTAAAAGCCATTCCTCTGTCCTTGGGAGAGCAGAGTTATTTTTTGCACTAGAAAAATTAAGACAACAAAAACAAAGCAACATAGCACTGTACCTGTTCCTATGATGATAAGAACAAAAAGTAATTTCTTAACCATGAGTTTGGTTGGTCAAAAAGGACTTACTGAGTCCAATTTCTCTTATGGACATGAAAACACCAGGCCATTCATTTATATCGAATGAAGTATTAGAGATGCTTAAAAGTAGAAAATAGTTTCTTATGAAGAGTTCTAAGTTCTTAATTAACTGACCAATCTGTTCCAGGACAACTCAAAAGTTTAAAGGATTGAGACATAGGATATATAATGTCAAAAGCAGGAGAGTATAGCATCCTAGCTCAAAACAATAAAAGAGAGAAAGAAAAATTAGTTCTTATTTTACCATTTTGTTCTCTTCAGCACCTCAACAGAGTATGATACCCTTCCACACTGATGTAAATAGGCTCTCTTTATTAACCTAAATGCTAAATTCTTTAACTGGTGGAGGGAAGTCAACTCTCGTCAATATATTGGTGTTGGAACATTGGACACCTCAACTATGACTGAACATGTAAATCACAGTGCTTCAATATTTAATATATAATTCAAAGAAAAACTCTCACAAACACATCCAAAATCATGTGTTACCAATGATAGGAGCATCTCTTGGACCAGTCAGGTTGACACATGAATAAAACATCATGGCATGATTAGATGGTTAAAGCTTTCAATCCCTTCATCCTGTGCCCCCTTTCCCTAATCCAACACATTTCCTACCTCTGACATACACCCCACAGGGGCTTTCAAATTTGTAGACACATGGTAATAGTGGACAGGCATGCCCAGAAACAGTACAGAATATCCATAGTCTCTCAGTCTTTCACCAAACTATCATTTATCACTGTTAAATATGTTACTAGAGTTTCTGAGTCCTGTGAAAAATCTTAACAAATCATCAAATATCAATGGGAGTTTGAAGGAACTCTTGAGTTTATATCTCAATTAATCAAAAATGTGAGGTACAATTCTTTATTTTACTTAATATAAGAACAGAACCAAATTATAGAAGTGTTGGTATCAGGAGAGTTGGATAATTAGATATTGGAATTGGAGGGATACATTGAGGGTCAAAAATACTATAAAAATGACTACATGGAAAGATACATAATCACATTTAGATTCTTTCATTCAGAACATAAGCATGTTGGGGATTTATTTTCTGTCTACCACCATCCTCTGATTCCCCCAAAAACCCTACATTTTACACATTTAAAAACTCACTCTAATATACCCCAAACAATTAAATCCATTATACTTGAACTCAAAGTTTAACATATCTGAATTTCAACAGACCAAATATTAAAAATCTCATAATATAATCATAGATCAGTGAGAATATAGGTGTCAATCCATACAGGGCTGTGTAGTCACCAGGAGACTAGGAAATTATGTACCTCTCTCTCGCCGCCTGCGTTTGGTGGTGTCAGGCCACTTCCCCACCCGGGACAACCAATACCTTGGGCAGACAAAGGAGAAAATGAGGGCCAGGCTGGTTGGTGATTAGTTGCCATTTATTCCATTCTACTCATGTGTCTGTTCCAGTCTCACTAAGCCCGTCATTCTTGTCTCATCCTGATTCCCTTAGGAGAAGAATCTCTCAGTGCTCCAACTCGACTTGCTGCCTTGGTCTCCCTCTAGTCTCTCTCCAACTCCCCCATTGGGGATGGCACAATAAACAAAAAGCCCATCCTGATTGATCAGCTCAAGGGCAAAATGCCACTTACATCCTGATTGATCAGCTCAAGGGCAAAATGCCACTTACATCCTGATTGATCAGCTCAAGGGCAAAATGCCACTTACATTTTTTTCTCCTTTCCTTAGTCCAATAACTTAATTAACATCACAATTAACATCTTAATTCTCCTTAATTCTCCTTCTTAATATTAGGGTGGAGCCATAGCACAGCAGGTAGGGCATTTGCCTTGCATGAGGCTGGCCAGGGTTCAATTCCTCCATCCCTCTCAGAGAGCAAGCTACTGAGAGTATCTCACCCACATGGCAGAGCCTGGCAAGCTACCCGTGGTGTATTCAATATGCCAAAACAGTAACAACAAGTTTCACAATGGAGGCGTTACTGATGCCTGCTTGGGCAATTCTATGAACAACGGTATGACAGTAATACGGTGATACAGTGAACCCTAGCAGGGTCCTAATCTAGTTGCTACTTTTTAGATCATAACAGAATTTGTCCATGACCATGCTTTTAAAATATTAAGTATTATGGCGCTTGGCATGGCCCATGTCGATGCCAGGGTAGCTCACAGCTTGTCCTGTGTCCATCCAGTCCCTCATTGGGACCCTGCTCTTGGGGTCCTAGGAACTAAGGGCAATTTAGGCTTAAGTCAAGAGGAGAGAATAGATGCCCAGGAGTGAATATTATTCGGAGTTAATTAACTCCTAAGTTACAAAAGCAGCAGTAACTGTCTACCTGTGTCTATACAAAAAGGGCATTGCTCTGAATTAACTATGTAAAGGACTTAAGGAGAAGAGAAAAGAAACATTTACAAGTCAACAGAGTCTGACTGGGAGATAAAGGTGATTGACCAATTGGGGAGGCAGAGCACAATGAAAGAAATTACAGATAAACGCAGAGGAAAGGGAGCAATGTGAACCCAATAAACTTAAGTTTCCTGTGCAAAGGCAGAAAGGACAAACCAATGTTATCCTAAACAGGGCCGTTTTCTTTCCCACATATGAACCTATGTGATTCAAGAAATAGGTTTCTAAGATCCAAAATTATTTTCTTAAACAGAGACTAGCTTATACTATTTAAATTTTTAAAATTAAAGAAAATTGATTTACAAAGTTGCTGATAGTTTGGTCTTAAACACATGATGTTTTGGCACCAATTCACCACCATTATTTTTTAATAAAGAAGACTTATTTTTTAATGGAATAAGTTTGAGTATGAGAATAAAAAGGAGAAAGATAAATG
This sequence comes from Sorex araneus, assembly GCF_027595985.1. NCBI lineage: Eukaryota > Metazoa > Chordata > Mammalia > Eulipotyphla > Soricidae > Sorex > Sorex araneus. The sequence goes on from NC_073304.1 coordinate 108,456,540, forward strand.
AAAAGTCTCAAGTATATTTGAAATTCATATGAATCAACAATAGTTCTCAAAACCTGGGAATAATTCGTTTGTAGCTTTACCTTTGAGGTCATCTAGACACTTTTATGAAAGGTAACATGTCTTGTATCACCTGATTTTCTGCATTGGAATTTGGAATCTGACAGCCCTCTCATTTTGTCTTCTCTACTATTCTTTTCATAACAAATAGGCAGTGTTTCCACAAGCATGAAATTCTTAAAAGTTCTCAGTCTTCTGTCTGTGTCTATGAGGTTCTCTTCATTAGATAAGAGGTTAAACTACTCCACAAATTCTCACAGATAGTCACATCACTGTTTTTCACTTTAGCCGAGACAGGTGGAGAAACAACTGGTCAAATGCCTCATGTCAAATATTTCTGTGAACTTTTACCTTTTTTCCTTCTCAGATACTAGTTACAGGAATATGCCAGTTGCCCCCTTTCTTTCTTTTCAGAGTATACATTTCTGACAGCAACTTTCTTAAATTTAACCTTTTTACACTCAATATAGACTAAAAATTTATGAGTATTTAGTAGCTTTATGCTTAATAATTCTCTCAACTTTCTCTTCTTGTTTTTTTAAACAACAATAGGAAAATGGTAGGGGCTATATTTTAAACACTGTGATTGGAAACCTAAGGTCAAGGCCCATTTTTATAATTCCTGGTGTCTGCATAACAATGGGATGCTATCAACCAAAGTCTTTGAAGCTGGGATTCCCTTCCTCTACCTTCTAACACTTTTAAAATTCAATTTTTTACTGACAAGTTATTGATGATTTAAATATTCTGAGGCAATCTATTTTTCTTTAAATGCTTTTAATTGTGAGCCCTTTATTAGCAGAGGATTTATTAAGATCAATTTTCTACTATCTATTAAAGGAGTAGACATTGTTTTGTCATGCTTCTTCAAATTATTGAAGTCTTTACACAGTGCCTATCCCAAATTTACAACTAGGTGCTTAAATGTCTATTAAATCAGTTCCAGATTTCGGGCACCAAAATAGTAACCCACTTTATGCAATATTACGATGAATTAACACAACTTTATTTGCTTAAAACAGCATAAATTAATTATCTTAAATTTTTAAAAGTCAGTACTTCTAAATGGACTTCATAAGGCTGAAATCAAAATCCAAGGATGATTATAAACTTATAACTTATAAGTTTTATAACTTATATAAAGAATGTATGCTATAATCTATATTTTATAACTTATAAAATATTCTATATTTTATAACTTATAAAATCCCCAAAGGAAGAACTGACTGCTTTACCCTTTGCCACTTTAGGAGGATCCTGTCATTTTCTGGTGTTTCACTCTGACTTCTTTGTTTTCATGGCTTCTTACTATCACTCATGGGACTGTGTTAATTCATAGAACCCTGTGAAATATTGGTCAACCAGATAATCCAGACACTTTTATATACCCTTGCCAAAGTACTCAACCTAGGAATCTGAAAATTGAGCATAATATTTTTTAATTTTTCATTTGACACACACAAAAATTTGATACATTTGACATATGATTTACAATACTCTTCATGATAGAGTTTCAAACATATAACACTCCAACACCATACTCTCCCCCAAAGTGCCTGCTCCCCTCCATGTCTCTGTTTCCTCTTCCCCTGACATCCCCTTCCCCATCCCATCTCCTTACACCATGGTGGTAAGCTAGGTTATGGAGACGAGTTTTTCCTTTCTTTGCCTTTGAATATCCATTGTTCCCTTGTGGGAGCACATGTATATCTCACATGTGAGACAGATTCTTTGCTATCTGTCCTCTCCTTAAGATGCTTCAAGAAGATAATAAATGAGAGGGACTAGGCGCATCTCCAGCTTCAGTTTTATTTCCCTACAACCACATGAGGTGGTTTTGGTAGTTTCTGATGCCACAGAATGGGATTACTACCACAACTCCCAGCCCTAACGTTGACCTGCTTGCCAGCACATTGTACCAAAATTGTCAGAGGTAACCTCAGGCTTTCTGGACAAAACCTGGGAATTTCTTACCTCACCTGAAGAATATAGCATGAAGTATATAATTGAGCTCTGCATTTTGTTTTATACATATTAGCCATTCAATACATAAAAGATAAAACAATAGATAAAATTTCATTTTTTGTATTTGGATGGGTTGGAACAATAGTGCAGCGCAGAGGGCATTCGCCTTGCACGAGGTTGACCCAGGTTTGAATCCTCCATCCCTTTCAGAGAGCCCGGGAAGCTATTGAGAATATCCTGCCCATACGACAGAGCCTGGCAAGCTACCTGTAGCGTATTCAATATGCCAAAAACAGTAACAACAAGCCTCACAATGGAGACATTACTGTTGCCTGCTCAAGCATATTGATGAGCAACGGGATGAAAGTGACAGTGACAGTATTTGGATGGGAAGGGGATCATTCAGACCCTTCACAATAACAATGAAGCAATGCTAGAAAATGTGCAGATTCTCAACTTTTCTCAAATAAAAAAGTTGAGGTTACTGAGTAACTAACTAACCAGAAATATAAAAAAAAATTAAAAGGTAGTTTCTTCCACAAAGATATCTAGGCATACTTACTGAGTGCTGGTGAAGTTTGTGATGAATAATTCAGCTAAAATGTGTAGTGAGTCATAAAAACCATCAGCAAAAAATCATAGACCTCTGGAAAATACAGGCATAAATTCAACTTCAGATATAAGTTTATCTTAGTGCACCTCATTGGATACTCATAAAACCAAAAAGTAAAGGAAAGAAACAACTGGTAAGAGTCCTAAAAATGTGCTTTTACTAGCATAACCCTGGAGGAAAGAGACCTGCGCACTACGGCAGAGCACAAAATTTCAGTCAGATTCTCATTGCTTAACACTTACTGGAGGAAAAAATGCTAGCATTCTCGAAAGGAAAGCGCGAGAAAGTTGCAAATAAACATAATAATAATTTATAGAATTTATGTCATTAAACTATAGACCAAAGTCAAATAAATTTTAAATAAGACAAATGCTAAACAGGACAAGATGTCAAACTCATTCCCACATGATCATCCCAATAAATACAGAAAAAAGAACCTTAGAAAAAATTTCGTTATCCACTAATCATACACACAAAAACCCTCTGGGAGATAGAGTTATCCGTATCTGATGCTCTTACACAAAATCTAAGCAGCATGTAAGTAGTAAAAACCTGAATGCTTTCCTCTTTGATCAGGAATTTGGCTGGGGTATGTACAGCTCTCATCATTTCTATTCTGTTTTATATTACTGAAGTTTATGGTGTAACTAAGAAAAACAAAATTAAAGCTATGTAGATTTTTGGGGGTCTACCTCAAGGAATTGTGAAGTTTAATTATTTTTTAATTTTTTTTATTGTCTACCATGGAGGCAGGGAGGGGGGTAGATTTCTTTTTTTTTTTTTTTTTGCTTTTTGGGTCACACCCAGCGATGCTCAGGGGTTACTCCTGGCTCTGCACTCAGGAATTACTCCTGGCGGTGCTTGGGGGACCATATGGGATGCCGGGGATCGAACCCGGGTCGGCTGCGTGCAAGGCAAACGCCCTACCCGCTGTGCTATCGCTCTGGCCCCAGATTTCTTTTTAAATGTAAGAGTTTTAAGTTCCAGAAAGTTTAACTGCTTGCCTTATATGATACCAAACTGAGTTCATTTCAGGCATCCCATGTGGTTGCCTGAATCCCATTAGGTATGATCACTGAGTGCAGAGCCAGGGGTGAGTACTGAACACCACTTGGTGTAGCCCCAGCCTGGAATTGAGGGCCAGAGAGATAGTAGTAGAGTGGGTAGAGCACTGGTTTTGCATGCCGCCAACCTGGGTTTGGTCACTGACATTTCATATAGTCCCTTGAGCAATGCCAGGAATAATTCCTGAGTGCAGAGTCAGGAGTAACCCCTGAGAACTGTCTGGTGGGTGAGACACAAACAAAATTGATTAATAAAACTTATAGCACAGCGGGGAGGACATTTGCCTTGCACACAGCCAACCCCAGTTCAATTCCTCTGCCCCTCTTGGGAAGCCTGGCAAGCTACCAAGAGTATCTCGCCTGCCCAGCAGAGCCTGGCAAGCTACCCGTGGCATATTCAATATGCCAAAAATAGTAACAACAAGTCTCACAATGGAGATGTTACTGGTGCCTGCTTGAGCAAATCAATGAGCAATGGGATGACAGCAACAGTGACAGTAGTCTCATTACAATGTGAGTAGAAAGGTGGAGCACCAGGTTCATTTAGTTGTCACTTTCAATCTAGCCCACAAAGAGTTAGCCAATCAAAATAGAGTAGGAGATGGCAGCAGGTAAAAGGCAGCCTCCAGGCAGGCCAGGCCCATGTCCTCCTCCTCTCACTCCCTCTGCCCATTGCCCCTTCTTTTACTCTCTACCGCCCAAGCAGATTGCAGGACTGTGCTTAGACAGATGAGAGGCTAAAGTAAAGCTCATAGAACCAGGGATGTGGCAGAATCAGACAGAGATCTTATTCTCATTCTTATTCTTATTCTTATTCTCATGGGTGGCAGGGTTAAGGAAAGTGTGGCTGTGACAGCAGAGAACCACTGAGCTACAATCCGAAAGTATACACTGCGTGGAGAGCGATGTAGGAACAAGGTCAGGTCATCAGACCTGGAGGGGAGCAGGGAAAGGGAGTCAGTCCTTCTCGGGACTGGAGCACCTCGGGAACAGAAGAGATGTCATGATGGCGCACATGGGAAAAGGAGAGGCCTGGACATTTGGGGATATACCTGGACCCGTCTACGTAAATTGCACAATAAACTCAAACTTCTTGATCTTCAGAGTTTTGATTGCAAATCTTTTATATAAGTCTCAAGAATCCACTGGCTCAAGAAAATCCAATTTTACATTAATAATTTTGCATACAAAGGATTAAAAAGTCCAAAATTTAAAATATTAGAAAGCATCATTTACAATAGAAACAAAATAAACATAAAATGCTTGCTGTGTAAACTTATAGAATATATGTGGATTCCATAAAATGAAAAGTTCAAACTCCCGATAAAAGAAATACATCAAGAGATACTTCATAATCATGGCCCAGAAAAGTCAATCTTGCTATAATTTCGCTTAACCTGAAAGAGCTCAATATATTCAAACTAATTGCTATCAAAATTAAAGCAGGATTTCAAACAAAAATCAGATTTTTTTTTAATTATGGGAAAGTCAGAAAGCATTGCTATATCCCAGAGTAAATGATGGCTGGAGGGATTACTCAGGGTGGTAGATGCATGCTAAAAGTGCATATTGACCAAGCGTGATGTCTTCTTAGTGCATGTATTGCATACCATAACACCCAAAAGGAAAGGAGAGAGAGAGAGTAAGAGGGAATGTGTCTGCCACAGAGGCAGGGGATGGGAAGGGGAGAGGGTGGCAGGAGGAACACTGGGAATATTGGTGGTGGAGAATGGGCACTGGTGGAGGGATGGATACTTGAACATTGTTTGATTGAAACATAATCACAAAAATTTGTAAGTCTGTAAAAATTTTTTTAATTAATTTTTTAAAAAGTGGAAGACAAATGCAAAAATTATTCTAATTTGACCAGAAATGAAAGCAAAAAGATATGTGGAAGAGATTTGAAATTCATTAAGATATTTCTAACCAAGCATCGAAAATCCAAATATTCACCAGCCAGAAAATATTTAAACAACAATGAAATAAGATTAAAAAAATAGGTATACTCTGGTTTCTCTTTGGATCATGTAAATCTTTCACTTTTTAAAATAAAAAATTATTGACTTTCAGCTTGCTGCTCCACTATGCCAGCTGAGGCTTGTCCCAGGCTGACATCTCTGAGCCTATTTCAGAACAAAAGGCAGACCCCCCAGGTGGTCCTGTTTAGCCTCTACACCCAAACTGATCCGTTTTAAGGGCTCCCAGCACCATGCTTGAAGCATGCAGCCACTTATGCAGTGGTGTTATATATCTACTCAACAGAGTACATGCTTCTCACAGTGGCACTTCCTGATATTCTGTGAGGATGGGCAGAGCAGTCACCAACTTAGTGTCTTAGCATCTTCCTGGGGGGCAGGAGGGTCTAACTACAAGACTCACCTCAGCACAGTAAGACTACTATAAAACCAATGGGGAAAGCACACAGAAGCACACCAAGCTCAAAAAAGCATAGATATCAACAACACCATAAATCTTCAGACAGTGTCTTAGGTGACACCATAATGAGGATGCTCAAGGAGTTCAAAGAAATAATAACACAGGTAGTCAACAATTCATAAGAAAGTACAGAAGTCAAAATGGAATAACAACTACACTCAGAAATGACAAAAATAAAGATTACTGTAGGTGATATTTAAAAAGTCAAGGAAATTTTTAAACAGCAGAATAACAATGCTGAGCAAAAGATCAAGGTGCTCCAAAATGAGAAGGAAGAAACCACTAGGAAATGGCAGAAAATGGGAAATAATCTGAAAAGTAAATAATAGCATACCAGAAAACTATGAAAATAACTCAAGAGAAATATCATAAGAATCATTGAAGTTCCTGAAGTATAGGAAAGAAAATGTAATGCAAAAAGCAATAGTAAAAGAAACCATTAGTGAGAACTTCCCAGAGTTGAAGATTACAGGCATCAAGATCCAAGAGGCCTGAAGGATCCTGAAGGTAATAGACCCAATAAGGAAAAGTTCAAGACATATGCTCAAAACTACTAAACCCAAAGATGAAGAATGAATGTTAAAAGCAGCGAGAACATATATAAGACAAGGAAAACTCATTAGATATATAGCAGATCTATCAAATGAGATTCAAAAAGCCAGAAGAATATGGAAGGCTAGAGTACAAAAAAAAAGCAAGGAAATGAACACCTTACTAGGGATACGCTATCCAGTTAGATTATCATTCAGGTTTGAAGGGACTATACAAAGCTTCATGGACAGGCAGCTGTTTGAAACCAGTTCTGCAAGAGGCATTGTAAGAGGAGTTCCTTTAAAGGACAGGAGAAACCCCAATCCTGTGGCATTGAGCCTGGCACTCATATGGTGCAGATAGGTATCTTCTCTTAGATTAAGAAAGGATAGAAACATATAAAAATTCATCATCCAAACCCGGAGCCGCGGCACGAGAAACAGACCCTCCGCTCCTAAAGACTGTGATCCTGAGGTCTCCTAACCCATTTTGGCACCAGAGCGGATTCTTGCAGCCATGCATTTTGACTGTGAACTGAGCTACAACCTCGTGCAGCCCGGGGAGGGATTTTTTTCCCTCTCCACCCCATTTTTCTGAGCGAAAATGGTGGCAGCGGCAGCAGCCACGTGGTAAGAGCCACCCTCTAAGACCCCTCCACCAGGAGGTAGGACTTTCTTTAGTGACGTAGCCTGTAGGTGGTCCTGGGAGGGGGGGCATTCCCGGCGCGCCTTCCGCCCAGAGATGAACCGAGAGCCGCGGCACGAGAAACAGACCCTCCGCGCCTATTGACTGTGATCCTGAGGTCTCCTAACCCATTTTGGCACCAGAGCAGATTCTTGCAGCCATCCATTTTGACTGTGAACTGAGCTAAAATATTAGAAACCCAAAACCGGACTTAAAGTCTTCACTCTTAGCAATGAAGAGAAATTATTAGATGATGCCTATAAGCAGGCCTGATTGTTGGGGAAAATTTCCAATCAATAATAGTGAGTTCTGTATGGATATATGGAATGTACTCAATATATATAGAGAATAATGGGAATATCATTAGCTACTTAGATGGGGGGTGGGGTGGGAGGGGGGTGTATTGGCATTCTTGGTGGTGGAACGGGTGCACTGGTGAAGGGATGGTGGTTTAATCAGTATTTGACTGTGACTTAAACCTGAAAGCTTTGTATTTTTTTTCTTTTTTTCACGGTGGTTCAATAAAATATTTCTTTAAAAAAATTAAAAAAAATAAAAATTCATCATCCAAGTTAAATTCCAATGAATTATTTTCCTATCATTTTATTTTACCATTCCTTCAAGTTGTATTGAAGGAATCTGAAACAAATTTCTTTTATGCCAGCCAAGAGGAGAGACCGGGGGTGGGAGAACCTGAAGGATGCTGATAGAGGGAAGGGGATGTGGTGGTAGGGTTGGCTTTGAAACATTGTACACCTGAAACAACTCTATTATGAACAACTTTGTAAATCATGGAGTATCTATAAGCATTCCTGATTTTTTAAAAAATGAAAACAAAGACAAAATTATAGAAACTGGGGCTGGAGCGATAGCGCAGCAGGTAGGGTAGGACGTTTGCCTTGCATGCGGCCCACCTGGGTTCAATCTCCGGCATCCCACATGGTCCCCCAAGCACCGCCAGGAGTAATTCCTGAGTGCAAAGCCAGGAGTAACCCCTGAGCATCGCTGGGTGTGACCCAAAAAGAAAAAAAATATGGAAACTATTAGAAAAAGTTTTTTAAAATTTTGTAATATCAGGTGTATAAATATACATAGTGTACTTAAACATTTGTACTATTTTAGCAATATTTTTTACACTAATTCTTAAGGCTTTTTCACCACTTAAATATTTTTAATTTCATCCCTGTGCTAACAGAAACACAGGTAAGACATTAAAGATATCAGTGAAGAAAGATTAAAATGCAACAGAAAACAAAGTTTGAAATGCATTTCCAACCTAATTTCCAGGAGCATTTTCTCTGTAAATAAGAGACAGCACAGGTCATAATGATTTTACGTAGGTATATTCAGAGAAAAAGTACTGAGACACTACACTAAAACTAATGGGAACCATAACTTTAAGGGTGTGGCATCTTTACCCAAAGGATCAATCTGAATCAAAGAATACTTCTCAGTTTGTTCACTGTGATTAACAAACATATATAAGAAATATATTTGTTGAATTTAGCCAAGAGTAATCACACAATTTTTTTAAAGTTTTATATTGATGGAGGGAATGGACATCACTTTAGGTAATAAGGCCACAGCATTGTTAAAAGTTATGGTATTGAGTTATAACTGTAGGTTATTGAAGCAGAACAAGCCTGGTATATGCTGGACAGTGTTGGGGCCTAGCAGCACATCTCATTTAAATTGTTGGAATACATAATCACAACATCATAAAAAATTTACTTAATTTTTCTAATATCTTATTATCTGACTTAAGAAACTGAACAAGGGACCCAAAAGATAGTACAGGGGTTAAGGCACTTGACTTCAAGTAGCTGACTGTGAGTCAACCTTGGGTATGGCATGTCCTTCCTAGTGTACCCCTGAAATCCTGAGAACTGTCAGAGGGGTCTTGGGACCCCCAGCACTGCAGGGTCTGCACAGTACCACATCCTTCGGGCCTTGCATTGCACAAAAATTACTGGAAGGTGGTCCCAAGCCACTTAAGCACTGCTTAAAAGACCCCACCAAAATAAGGAGAACTCTGAGGAGAGAAAAGGAAACATTTCACTAATCATTAATTTACAATTATATTTTAATTACCTACTCTGACATTCACTCAGCCAGAGAAATCAATGTAAGAGTTTTTGTGAAGCTTCTTACAGTTGTGCAAGAGATATATGCTCTCGGACCCTGCCCCCTGTCAAAAAGTGCTCGGATCCCCCTGAGGCCACGGCCTGGGGCCCCGAGACCCCAGACCCCACCGTTTTGCGCCTCTCAGTCTCCCTGAGGCGGAACTGACCCCTCCCATCTCTATCAAGTTGTAAGGGCCCTGTCCACACGTAAGGGGCGTGGCCTCAAAGGGGCGTGGCCTCCGTCTGGAGCAGCAGCGGCTTAAGCAGCCTAAGATATTTTTCCCACTCAATGCATTGTGCTCTGGCCATAATTGATAGAATCTATCCCTCTGAAGAATACCCTGGTCATCTTAGTCACTATATGTTAATAGTCAACTAACCTAGCCTATCCTCATTTCACAAAAACTGTTAATGAACTCATCGAGCCACACATAGAGCCCTTTGTAAAAAGATCATAGCCCCTCGCTTTCTCTTGAGACCCTTCTCAAGCTAAGGAGAGCACCTAACAGTAAAATCCATATCAACATGAGGAAACAGCGAAAATCCCCACTACCAGCAGAGATGGAAGGGAGGATCTCTGCAACCCCAGCAATGACTCCCCAGAAATATAGTCTCCTCTCTGATAAAGAATTCAGAGAGGAAATTGTGAAGATGGTTGAAGAACTCAAAGCAACTATGGAGCGAACATCCAATAAATTAAGGGAGGATATGGATGCAGCATTGGAATGACCCACCAAGATAATCCAGGAAGAAATGAGAGCAGAAATTTCAAAGCTAAGAACAGAAATGAGAGCAGAAATTTCGAAGCTACGAACAGAAGTGACACAATGAAAAGAATCGGTAGATGAAATAGAAAAACTCAGTAGGAGCCCTTAAGAGTAGAATGACTGCTGCCGAAGAAAGAATCAGTGATCTTGAAGACGAGCTGCAGAAAGCATATAGGCAACAACAAATAATGGCAAAAGACCTCAAAATGGCTCTAGAGCGAATTAGAGTCCTAGGGGATGACCTCAAGAAAACAACATAAGAATCATTGAAGTACCAGAACTACAGGGGACCAATCTTAATAAAAAAAAAAAACACAATTAAAGACATCATTGCTAAGTAATTCCCAGAGCTAGAAAATATAGACATCCAGATCCAAGGAATCCGAAAGGTACCAGCTAAAAGGGACCCAAATAAAAAATTCCCAAGGCATATCATAGTCAGAATGATGGATGCTATGGATAGAGACACAATACTGCAAGCAGCAAGATCAAAGAAGGAGATCATATACAAAGGAGCACCCCTTAGATTCACAGCAGACCTATCAGAAGAAACCTTCCAAGCCTGAAGACAATGGTGGGATATAGTGAAAAAACTCAATGAAATGAATGCCTCACCAAGAATACTTTACCCGGCTAAACTCTCAGTTAAACTTGAAGGAACCATACACTATTTCACGGAGAAACAACAGCTCAGGAACTTCATAGACTCAAGACCAAATTTAAAAGAAGGACTCAAAGGGCTACTATAAGACAAGGAAAAAGACCTATAAGAACAACAAACCTTACAGAAAAATGGCACAAAATCCCATAACAATAATTTCTCTTACTGTTAACGGTCTAAATGCACCAATCAAGAGGCACAGAGTGGCAAATTGGATTCGGAAACTAAACCCAACTTTCTGCTGCCTGCAAGAAACACACCTGAACAAACAGAGTAAACATAGACTCAAAGTCAAAGGATGGAAAACAATCCTGCAAGCAAACAGCTCCCTCCAAAAAGCGGGGGTGGCCATACTAGTATCCGACAACATAGATTTCAGGCTGAAAAAGATTAGAAGGAACAGCGAAGGTCATTTCCTATTCATCAAAGGATATGTACAACAGGAAGAAATCACACTATTAAACGTATATGCACCTAATGAACGACCAGCTAAATACTTAAAAGAAATCCTAACAGAATTGAAGGAGGACATAACTAGCAACACGATAGTAGTAGGAGACTTCAACACTGCTTTATCACCTCTGGATAGATCGACAAGAACAACACTCAGCAAGGAAACAATGGCTCTGAAGGAAGAAATGGAAGATTTAGGGCTAATAGACCTATACAGGGCTATATACCCCAAAAACAAAGAATAAACATTCTTTTCCAGCGCACATGGATTATTTTCCAAAATAGACCACGTTCTGGGTAACAAATTATACCTTAATAGAATTGGGAAGATAGAAATTGTATCACCTATCTTCTCAGACCATGATGCACTGAAGAAGGAAATTATTCACGCACAGATGTGGAGAACCAAATCAAACACTTGGAAATTAAACAACTCACTATTGAACAATGAGTGGGTCACGAAGGAAATGAAGGAAGAAATCAAAAAATACATTGAAACAAATGAGAATGAAGACACAAGCTACTAGAACCTATGGGACGCAGCTAAAGCTGTATTAAGGGGAAAATTTATAGCTCTGCAAGCTTTCCTCAGAAAGGAAGAAAGGGCCTATATAGATAGCTTGACTACGCAGCTCAAGATCTTAGAAGAGGACCAGCAAAAGGAACCCAAACCAGATCGAAGGAAAGAAATAATAAAACTTAGAGCAGAAATTAACGATATGAAAACCCGAAAAACAATTCAAAAGATCAATGAGACAAAGAGCTGGTTCTTTAAGAAAATAAATAAGATTAAAACCACTAGAAAGACTCACAAAGAAAGAAAGAGAGAAAACCCTAATAAACCGAATCAGAAATGAAAAAGGGGACATCACAACAGAAACCAAGGAGATTCAAAATATCATCAGAGACTACTTTGAAAGTCTGTATGCCACGAAACAAGAGAACCTAAAAGAAATGGACGAACTCCTTGATTCCTACAATCTCCCAAGACTGAACCAAGAAGACTTGAAATACCTGAATAGGCCCATAAATAACAAGGAAATCGAAACTGTAATCAAAAGTCTTCCCAAAAATAAAAGCCCAGGTCCAGATGGTTTCACGGGCAAATTCTTCCAAACATTTAAAGAAGACCTGTTGCCAGTTCTCCTCAAGCTTTTCCAGGAAATTGAAAAGACAGGAACCCTTCCGAACAGTTTCTACGAGGCACATATCTCCCTAATAACAAAAGCAAACAAAGACACCACTAACAAAGAAAACTATAGACCAATATCCTTGATGAACACCGATGCGAAGATCCTCAACAAAATACTAGCAAATAGAATCCAACAACTCATCATAAAGATCATACACCATGACCAAGTGGGATTCATCATGGGGATGCAAGGATGGTTTAACATTTGGAAATCAATCAACATAATCCATCACATCAACAAAAGTAAAGATAAAAACCATATGATCATAACAATAAATGCAGAGAAAGCATTTGACAAGATCCAACACCCATTCATGATAAAAACTCTCACTAAAATGGGTTTTGGACGAACTTTTCTCAAGATAGTCAAAGCCATCTACCACGAACCTATGGCAAGCATTTTTATCAATGGGGAAAAACTAAGGGCCTTTCCTCCAAGATCGGGGACTAGGCAAGGATGCCTGCTCTCAGCACTTCTCTTGAATATAGTACTGGATGTATTAGCAATAGCCATCAGGCAAGAAAAAGATATTAAGGGGATTCAGATTGGAAAGGAAGAAATCAAGGTCTCACTATTCGCAGACGATCTGATACTATATCTAGAGAAGTCTAAAACCTCTAGTAAAAAACTCTTAGAAATAATTGGCCTGTACAGTAAAGTCGCAGGCTATAAAATCAATACCCAAAAATCCATGGCCTTCCTATATGCAAACAATGAGACAGAGGAAAGAGACATGAAAAAAGCAATCCCGTTCACAATTGTGCCCCAGAAAATCAAATACCTTGGAATCAACTTAACTAAAGAAGTAAAGGACCTCTACAAAGAAAACTATAAAATGCTACTCCATGAAATAAAAGAGGACATGAGGAAATGAAAACATATCCCCTGCTCATGGATAGGGAGAATAAACATTGTCAAAATGGCAATACTCCCAAAAGCATTATACAGTTTTAACGCGATCCCTATAGGGATACCCATGTCATTCTTCAAAGAAACAGATCAAGCAATCGTGAAATTTATATGGAGCAATAAACGCCCACAGATAGCTAAAACAATTCTTGGGAAAAAGATGATGGGAGGCATAACCCTCCCCAACCTTAAACTCTACTACAAAGCAGTAACAATTAAAACAGCATGGTACTGGAACAAAGGCAGAGCCGATGACCAATGGAACAGGGTGAAATATCCCTGCACACAACCACAAATGTATGCGCATCTAATCTTTGACAAGGGAGCAAGAGATGTGAAGTGGAGCAAGGAAAGCCTGTTTAACAAATGGTGCTGGCATAACTGGACAACCACATGCAAAAGAATGGGCTTAGACCTCGACCTGACACCATGCACAAAAGTCATATCAAAATGGATTAAAGACCTCAACATCAGACTACAATCCATAAGGTGTATTGAAGACAAGGTCGGCAAAACCCTCCACGATATTGAAGATAAAGGTGTCTTCAAAGATGACACAGAACTAAGCAATCTAGTAAAAACAGAGATCAACAAATGGGACTACATTAAACTAAAAAGCTTCTGCACCGCAAAAGATACAGTGACCAGAATACAAAGACTATCTACATTATGGGAAAGGATATTTACACAATACCCATCAGACAAGTGGTTGATATAAATGGTATATAAAGCACTGGTTGAACTCTACAAGAAGAAAACATCCAACCCCATTAAAAAATGGGGCGAAGAAATGAACAGAAACTTTCCCAAGGAAGAGATAAGAATGGCCAAAAGGCACATGAAAAAGTGCTCTACATCACTAATCATCAGGGAGATGCAGATCAAAACAACCATGAGATACCACCTCACACCACAGAGACTAGCACACATCCAAAAGAACAAAACCACTGTTGGAGAGGATGTGGGGAGAAAGGGACCCTTCTACACTGCTGGTGGGAATGTTGACTGGTTCAGCCCTTTTGGAAAACAATATGGACGATTGTCAAAAAACTAGAGTTTGAACTCCCATTTGACCCAGCAATACCACTGCTGGGAATATATCCCAGAGAAGCAAAAAATTATAGTCGAAATGACATCTGCACTTATATGATCATCGCAGCACTGTTTACAATAGCCAGAATCTGGAAAAAACCTGAGTGCTCTAGAACAGATGACTGGTTGAAGAATCTTTGGTATATCTATACGATGGAATACTATGCAGCTGTTAGAAAAAATGAGGTCATGAAGTTTGCATATAAGTGGATCAGTATGGAAAGTATCATGCTAAGTGAAATGAGTCAGAAAGAGAGAGACAGACATAGAAAGATTGCACTCATCTGTGCAATATAGAATAATAGACTAGGAGACTAACACCCAAGAATAGTAGAAATAAGTACCAGGAGGTTGACTCCATGGCTTGGAGGCTGGTCTCTCATTCTGGACAACTCAGAGAAGGGAATACCAAGTAAAATGTGGTCGGAAGTCATGCGGGGGAAGGGTGATGCGTGCCATGTAGCCTAGAGACTGAAAACAATGGCCACTCAACACCTTTATTGTAAACCACAACACCTAGTCAGAGAGAGAGAACAAAAGGGAATACCTTGCCATAGTGGCAGTGTGGGGTGTGGGGGAGACCGGACTGGGGAGGGTGGGAGAGATGCTGGGTTTACTGGTGGTAGAGAAAGGGCAGTGGTGAAGGGATGGGTTCTCGAACTTTGTATGGGGGAAACATGAGCAAAATAATGTATAATTCATTTCAATTCTTAATGTAATTTTATTAGATCAATAAAGTTCAGATGACAAAAAAAATTAAAAATAAAATAAATTAAAAAAAGAGATATATGAATTTAAAAAAACAGGTATATATATGTATATATACAGGTATATATAAAACAGGTGATATATATAGATCGTTTACGATAAAAAATCAGGGACCCTGTCTCATTTGCCAAGGCATCAAAAATCAGATGGGCCTGACATGTAATGCAATTTAGAGACGACTGCTGGACTAGAGCTGTTACTGACTGGATAACACAGGATGTCAAAAGACCTCATGGCCGCCCATCCACGAGATGGTCAGACTTCTTCATCAAAACCCTGAACAAACGGTTTGAGGCTCTTTGTGTTCCTTGAGCGAGCAGATACCATTGGCCTTCACTAGCACGCGACAGGGATGAATGGAGACGTTACTGGTGCCCGCTTGAGCAAATCGAAGATCAACGGATGACAAGTCATACAAATGATATATATATAATCTATATATATATCATATGTATATATATAATTTCCAGAAGCTGAAAATATTCCATGAAAATCATTAAAAAGAGGAAAGTGGTCTAAACTGGGCTAGCAGCTCTAGGATGAGGAATAAGAATAGAAATCTGTGAAGAGATGGTGTTTGAATGAGAGCAGCAGCAAGCAATCAGAAATTCTCTAAAATACCCTTTCATTTGCTATTCAGCACATGCTTAATAAAATATCTTATTTTTTTATTTACATGAAAACAACCCACCCATAACAAGAATGAGAGGACTGTCACACTAAGATGCCATCCTGCAGGAGAGAGATGCTCTATGAACACTCTGTGTCCTGTCCTCAAGGCTGACTTAGGCTCACTCTATCCTGGCTCTCTCCTTGCTCAAACCAGGCAGAGCTTTTAGTGAGAAAAATTTCTCAACACCTACCTGTCTACAATCAATATGATCCGCATCACTCTCCACTGTGAGGGCTGTAAAAATAGAACCTGAAATTTAGGCTTAGGACTCAGGGGAACAAAAACACATAAATGAAGGAAAGTGTTTCATTTTGAATTCTGATACCTGACATTTGGACCTGAAAACTCAGTGGAAATGACACAAAAGTAAAGCAATGTAATAAATGAGAGCCTCACAGGGGGATGATGTCACTAAGATTTTTTCTGTTTCCCTTCTTTTTAAACTTTGCCCTTACTGTTATAAGAAGACTACTCGGAGCTTCTAAATGTAAGTTTGAGGGTGATGATCTTATAGGAATTGCTCATCCTTCAGAACTGCTCACCTTTGGAACTACTTTGAACAAACTAGCACTGGAAGAACTATTCCTTCTATTCATCTGCTAAAGTCTATGCTCTGTGAAAGGAGGACCTCACTGAACCAGGGCAGGAGACCAAGACAGAAAGCCAATACTGAGATGTGTGGTGTTTTTGTTTTATTTCCCCATGGCTTCCCTTAAATTGAGTACAAGTGGAAGGTAACCCTTACTATCACTTTCTAAATGACCCTAATCCTGAGGAGTTTTTCATCTTTACATAAAAGAGAAATTTCCCCCTCATAACAGTCATGAAATATGAGGCTTCTAAAGCTTCTAAAACTCTAAGCTGGAGGAAAGCTTTAGAGACTGCACTTTACTATCAACTTTTTAGAAATAAGAAGATACTGGCATTTCTCAGTGAATTATTTGGCAGTAAGAAATTAAATAATTGGATACTAAAGAGTGCTAGTTGTAGGATCCTGCCTTCTATCATGATTTTAATATGAACTGTCAATTTACTTAGACTATGATAATCTTTTCCTCAAAATAAATTCTTCTGAATATGTTTAGCCTTCCCAATACTTTGGCATTCCTTCTTTGTGCTGTACAATATCCTTAGAGATCAAAAAGCAGATTATAGTTCAGAAGACATCTGTACCACTTCCACTTTCCTGCAGCCTCATTCCAGTTCCACAAAGGAGTGTGACATGTTCCCTCCCTTTAATGACAGATTTTGATGGCTTCAATACAAATTAGACATTGTTTAAGGACAAAGTTTAGATCATACAAAGCAATGAAACCTCACCAAAGACATACAGATGGAAAATAAGTTACGAGAAGATGTTCCACATCATGTGTCCCCAGGGAACTGCCAACCAACAACCTATACATTAATTAGATTGGCCAGAATCCAGAGCACCATACTGTTGAGTATAAGTGGGGATGTGGAGCAAAATGAACTTCCATTCTTTAGTGGTTGGGATGTGAAACGGCACAGCCACTTTGGATGACAGTTTGGCATTTTCTTACAAAATCAAATATACTTTTATTTTATTCCCTGCTGAGCTGTATGACTTTTTCAGGAAGGAACTCTTCTTTTACAACGACCAGGTATTTATTTCCTCCTGGATTAACATGTACATGTATTCCAAACTCATCTGAAAAAAAATTGATCTAGTAATGTTATTTAAATAGGTAGAACTAAATGAGGGGATTCTAATAAAATTTTATGCACAGTTATATAAACAAAAAGTCATTATAATAGCAGTTATAAATCAGCTGTTGAAATAAGTTACAGTTGTAGTATAGAATATATTTTAGCCTTAACAAATAGCATTTTGAAATAAAATTGATAATGTGAAAAAATACTTTGGCCAATTATATTTTTAATACAAAAATTACATATTCAAAATAACTATCTGGTGGTTGTGTATATGTACTTATATTAAGGCTACAGTAAAATAAATAATGTATAGACAAATGGTGGGATGATGGGATTGTTTGTGAGATTTTTTTGCTTATATTTTTTGTAAATTTAATAATCTCTTTGATTAGTATATTTTTATTGCATATTTTTACTTAAAAATAAATGGCCTGATTTTTCTACAAAAACTTAGATAATTATAAAATATCATTTTCTCAGAAACTGTAAACAGTGCATTAGAGGGCAGTGAATAGACAAATTAAATTCACAGTATAGTAAATCAAATTTATAGTAAAAAGCTTGACTTAAAAAGAGGAAAACCTGTGCAGTAAATGTATTAAAAGGTGGTATTCCCATTTATCTATATATTCTTAATTTCATAAGTACATATAAAAATGACTCTTTAATCCCATACACACAAAATATAACTTAAAGTGGGTTAAAAACCTAGAAGTTAGACCTACATACATGAAATTTACACAAAAATATGTTTGACAAACTCTTGAACTTTGACCTCAGGAATGTGTTGCATGAACTACTATAAAAAGGAAAGCAAAAGCAAATAAATGAGACTATATTAAATATAAAAGCTTTGTATTTCAAAAGAAACCACACAAATGCAAAGAGACAGTCTTGCAATTAGGAGAATCATTTTTTATTTTGTATATTAGATGGCACCAAAGTCCAAAATATTAACTCAACCACAAGAAACCAAACTTAAAATTACATATGGGCAAAAGAGTTGAGCCGAGCACTCTGCAGTGCAGACATTCTTGTTAGAAGACTACAGGCACATAAAGTGTTGAACATCACTTACTACTAGGCAAAATAGAATTTAAAACAAAATGGTAAAAATCACATAGCAGAAAGAGTAACATACATATATATACACATATATATATATCACTTGTATCACTTGGAATTCCATGGATCTTCAATTTGCTCGAGCAGGTGCCAGTAATGTCTCCACTCGACCCTATCATGTGCTAGTGTAGCCCAATGGCATCTGCTCGCTCAAGGAACTCGAAGAACCTCAAACTATTCATTCAGGGTCTTGATGAAGAAGTCTGATCATCCCGTAGGTGGGTGGCCACACGGTCTTTTGACATCCTGTGGAATCCAGTTGGTAAGAGCTCTAGTCCAGAGGTCATCTCCAGACGAGACAGTGTCCCTGATTCTCAATCATCAATGGAGGTTCGGAACTCTGGATTCCTTCTCTCACTTGAGCGAAACGTGATATTCCAAGCATAGCTATTTCAATTACTCTTTGGGTGAGCTGAATAGCATTCTTATCCTATTTTCGTAGGGCCCGGGTCTCTGAGGTGTATGTTAGTGCAGGAAGAATGGTGGAGTCTAAAAGATGTGCCCAAAGTTGGAGTTTCTTCTTCCTCTTAACAACCTCTTCAATGTTCTTGAAGGTGTTCCACACTGCTCTCTTCCTCTGCACAGGTCAGGTAACAAGTCATTCGACATGTTGAGTTCTCACCTAGGTACACATAACTGCTGCATTCAGAGATGTTTGTTTCATTGAGAGCAAATGGAACATCAGGAACTAGTCCGTTTCTCATGAACATTGTCTTTGAGAGATTCAGCTGCACTCTGACCTTTCCATACCCATGGTTGAAGTCGGCCAGCATTCGTGCCACTTGACTAATGTTTAGTGTTATTAGAATGATGCCATCAGCAAAGTGGAGGTGGTATAGTTGCCGACCGTCTATCTTCATTCCCATTCCTTCCCATTCCAGTCATCGAATGACATTCTCGAAGGTGGCACTGAAGAGTTTTGGTGAAATGGTATCACCCTGCCGAACCCCTCTTTAATGTCGATGATCACTTCCTTGTAGAATGGTGAGATCCTGGTGGTGAATTCATAATACAGGTCATGGAGGATCCTGATGTGATGAGTCTGAATGCCCTATTTGGCTAGGGCTTCGATAACTGCTTCAGTCTCAACAGAATCCAAGACCTTCTTTAACTCGATGGATGTTAGACAGAGCGGCCTCTTGAACTCTCGCAAAACCTCAATGAGCTTGATCACTGTGTGGATGTGGTTGATCATGCTGAATCCTTTTCAGAACCTGGCTTGCTCGAATAATTGTCCTTTGTCTAATGTTCTGCCAATCCTATTTAGGATTACTCGTCTGAACAACTTGTAGACGATGGACAACAAGCAGATCGGGCAATGGTTGCCAAAGACATCCCCCTTCTTGTACAAAAGAACTGTCCTGCTGGTTTTCCATTGGGACACCTTGCATTCAGACAGGTAGCATGTGAGGAGCCAAGCCAGTGTATTGATGAGTACTGGCGGCAGTTTCTTGAGGTGTTCGGGTCTGACCTTGTCTGGACCGAGTGCTGTATGTTTCTTTACTGACAAAATGGCTTGTCAGATTTCAGAAGGGACAATGATGGGAACTACATATCCATCCTGTGGAATTTGGTATGTGGATAGGTGGACGTGGCTATTGTAGAGATCTGAGTTGAAGTCGTGGATAACCTTTTCCATTGTCCTTCTGGAAGATGTGATAGATCCATCTGGATGTCAGAGGGCAGTCATCTTGGTCTTATATTTGGCGGATATATATATATGTATTTACATATATATATGTATGTGCCTGTGCTCGAACAGTGATACAGTGATATATGGATGTATGCACACTCACACACATATATAATTTCTTTTCAGTGTTTATATACTGAAAGTATTTGAGTATGAAGAAGAACTCTTGTATAGCATAAATATAATTTGTTATAAAATTTATGAATAAAAGTATTTTAAGATTTCTTGAAGCAAAACAAAGAAATCTTATTATTTGATATGCCTAGGCATTTACATAAAGAACATGAAACTACTAATTCAAAAGAATATTTGTACATCTGTGTTCACTGCCACACTATTTATGGTAACCAAAACAGAATCAGCCTAAATAAGTGCCAACGGAAGACAATGAAATAAAGACATGTGATACATGTTTTCATACACTGTTTTTCAACTATGAAAAATTTGATTTTGTGCCTTTTGATACAACACAGGTGGATCTTGAGGTAAATTCGCTATATGAAATTAGTCAGGAAATGGAAGGTACTTATTGGATGTTTTCTCAGATGTGAAATATGAATATCCAAGGCAAACAAACTGCCAAAATATAACCAAAATAAATCTCAGAGCCAGATTAAAATGTATGAACTGAGTGGACACTGAATAAGCTGCCAAAGGAGGTCAGAAACTTCACAGCTTGCTAAAATTTCCATCACATCTATGGAAAGGAAAGGTCACCTCTCTCCCCCATCACCCACCCCCAGATGGAGATTACCCAAAAAAGCTTTCTGCGTGTTTTTATTATTTGTAGAGAAGTGGTGGGGGGGGGATGTCCAAGCATGAGAGACAGGGAAGTGGCACTCAGAAAGAGACAACTGCAGCAAGCACATTTCAAGTGAAAAGAATATATTTTTGAATCACTGTATCACTGTCATCCCGTTGCTCATCAATTTGCTCGAGCGGGCACCAGTAATGTCTCCATTGTGAGACTTGTTACTGTTTTTGGCATATCAAATACCCCACGGGTAGCTTGCCAGGCTCTGCCATGCGGGCAAGATAATCTCGGTAGCTTGCCGGGCTCTCCGAGAGGGGCAGAAGAATCGAATCCCGGTGGGCCGTGTGCAAGGCAAATTCCCTACTAGCTGTGCTATCACTCCAGCTGCCCCAGTGGCCTAATGGATATGGCACTGGCCTCCCTCTAAGCCAGGTACTGTGGGTTTGAGTCCCACCTGGGGTACTGGTGTATAGGGCTGCAACCCCCCCCACAATGTTTTTAAATAAATATCAAAATTATTTTTCATAAATTCAGTATATTTTTCACCAATTCAATAAATTTTAAGCTCTAATTTGGATTTACAATGCATGATGCATAAATCACTAAATCAGAGCACTTGTTAAAATGTCTTTAGAATTGCTTTATTTTTGAAACACCTTTGACCAAACTTCAGTGGAGCTGGGTTGGCAGCTGAGGTGGCAACTAAAAGGTAATTTTTTCCCAGTCTATGGCATGGGTCATGGCAACATCACAACATCTTTGCAATATCTCCTCAAACATACCAAAACTTTCTCCAACAAATAATTCAAATTTTGAACAAATATAAGTGATTGTACTGTCATTCAAAAACATCTCCCTAATTACAGATCAAATTTCTTTTTTATTAGGAAATTTTATTCAAATATGCACTACTTATTACCAATACAAATAATACCTTTATTTGAATTTGTTACCCCTGTTAAAAATTAGGAAATTTTAGTTTAGGCCTTAGGTTTAGGCATACTAAAACCACTCAACTTGTGAATAGATCAAGACATATAGTTAGGATGGATGTCTGACCCAAGTCCACGTTTTGTGACATCCCATCAATTTCTCTCATCAGACAAGTTATCAGTTAAACTTCTGGCAGGCAGGTCTTGAGAACTCTATAGGCACTTAGACAAAGTGACAATATATTCTAAACATTTCTACTCTAAAAGGAAACTAAAACATTTATCTATTAAAGTGACTTTCTTGTTGAGAGGAGCAAACTTAAGAGTGTGTCTTGCATGGAGTCAAGCCCAGTTCAAGCCTTGGCAGAAGATGTGGTCTGTACCATACTTATAGCAGTGTTCCTGAGCACAAAGTCAGGAGTAATCCCTGAGTGCAGTCATGTGTGACCTGAACAACAGCCGCTCATTTTTTAAAATTAAAAGATAAAGAGCTAGAGATAATATTTTAATAATTGACACTACAAAGACACATTATTTATATATTAATTAATTTAATTGATTATATATTAAAATCATATTTATATTGCTAATTTCTAACATTATTATATCTGTGAAATATTTAGTAGCAGGTTATTCTTGGTTAAGGCAATATATAATTTGCTATGTAAGATGAAACAATTGTAAGAGATAAAGAGTAAAACTAGTGAAATTATTTTATTAGATTTATTTAGTAATGAATTATTCTATTACATTGAAATCTTATAAATGCATTATAATCTTGTATTTAATTTTCTTCACAAGTTGCCTGAAATCTTCAAGTTTACATATTTTGCATATTTTAAATCTAATATTTTAAATCTAACTAAATCTAATTTAAATCACATTCCTGGGGTTTACAAAAGATCTGGCTAGTCCAGGTGCTCTGAAGTTAGAAAGATAGTACATATTGGACAGGTCTCCTTGGATTCTGATCCAAATGACTCAAATAATCAGACACATTATTCTACACACATTTTGGACACTTTTATGCTGAAGATGGACACTGTGTTCTACTCTCCAAGAGGGCTTTGTGTGCTGCATCTTCCTGGGAGTGGCCTTCACTTACCTGAATTCGATCTCCAGTGATCCCCCAAGCACTGCCAGGAATAATTAGAGAGTTCAGTGACAGGAGCAATTCCTGAGCACTGTTAGATGTGACCTCAAAACAAATATAATCATAGTAATAATAACAAAAATAACCTTTGGAGAATTTTTCAAATATTTTTCAAAAATTTTAATTTTTTTAAAAAAAATTAGTTATAGGGGGCTGGAGTGATAGCAAAGCGAGTAGAGCGTTTGCCTTGCATGCAGCTGACCCGGGTTCAAATCCCAGCATCCCATATGGTCCCCTGAGCACCGCCAGGGGTGATTCCTGAGTGCATGAGCCAGGAGTGACCCCTGTGCATTGCTGGGTATGACCCAAAAAGCAAAATAAAATAAAATAAAATAAAAATTAGTTACATATACTTGTCACTTATTTAGATTTTAACATATAATCATATCCCTAAGAACATAAAATCTGGTTTCTATGTTGAAATTTTTATAAAGACTAAAGATTTTGTATTAAATCTGGAATACCATGATGCATGTTTTAACATTCAAGGACGCAAAATAATAAACTTGAGAGTCAAAGGCCCCAGGAAATTTATGTGTGATGAAATTTGGAGATAGAGACCCTTTCCAAAAGTCTTGATCAAGATGACATCTTGTTACTAGTAATAAGAGCACAGACTGCAAATAATTACATATTCTGCACCAAGCAAAGGACAAATGGTGCAGAAATCAAGAGTAATGTGGGAAGAAGAAAAAAATAGTAGGACAAAAAAAATGGGCAAAATTCTTAAAGTTGGTTTTCAGGACAGAACTTAGGTTATACAGACCTCAGTTAGTGTTCTTGCTTTTCACCTTTTTATGCTAATAATCTCAGTAAATGATAATAAACATCATTAGGCACTGTCACTGTCACTGTCATCCCATTGCTCATCGATTTGATCGAGCGGGCACCAGTAACGTCTCTCATTGAGAGACTTATTGTTACTGTTTTTGGCATCATTAGGCAAATGCCTTAACATTTATACCCAGAAGTTTCTTGGTAGACGTTTTAGGGTTCTCTAGGTATAGTATCATATCATCTGCGAATAGTGAGAGCTTGATTTCTTCCTTTCCTACCTGAACGCCCTTTATATCTTTTTCTTGCCTAATCGCTATTGCAAGTACTTCCAGTACTATATTGAACAGAAGTGGAGAAAGTGGGCATCCTTGTCTCGTCCCTGTTCTCAGAGGGAAGGCTCTTAGTTTTTCCCATTGAGGACGATGCTTGCTGTAAGCTTGTGATAAACGGCTTTGACTATATTGAGGAAGGTCCCTTCTATACCCATTTTGGCGAGTGTTTTCATCATAAATGGGTGCTGGAGCTTGTCCAATGATTTCTCTGCATCTATTGATATGAAAAGCAACTGGTGTTGGCATGGATATGGGGAGAAAGGGACTCTCCTTCACTGCTGGTGGGAATGCCGACTGGTTCAGCCCTTTTGGAAAACAATATAGATGATTCTCAAAAAGTTAGAAATTGAGCTTCCATTTGACCCAGCAATACCACTCCTGGGAATATATCCCGAAGAGGGAAAAAGGTATAGTAGAGATGACATCTGCATTTCTATGTTCATTGCAGCACTGTTTACAATTGCCACAATCTGGAAAAAACCAGAGTGCCCAAAAACAGATGACTGGTTAAAGAAACTCTGATACATATACACAATGGAATACTATATAGCTGTCAGAAAACATGAAGTCATAAAATTTGCATATACGTGGTTCAACATGGAAAGTATCATGCTGAGTGAAACGAGTCAGAAAAAAAGAGACAGACATAGAAAGATTGCACTCATATGTGGAATATAAAGTAGCTGAGAGGTACAAGCTTACAATGATGCAATTTCTGGCAGATATTTCTCTGGACTTAGTTACTAAAATACTAAAATACAGAAATACAAAACTGTACGGCTGCTAGTGCGGCCCTCGACCTCATATCTCTTCATTCTCAGCAATGGAAAACAAATTATCAAATGCTTCCTTTTCAGCAGGTCCGACTTTAGGGGGGAGAAACTCCAAACAATAATAGTGAGTTTTTTGTTGAAATATTGAATGTAATCAAAGTAAAGTGAAAGTAAAGTGAAATTTACCAGCTACACAGGCGGGGTGGGAGGCTGGGGAGGTGGGGGGAGGTATACTGTGATTCTTGGTGGTGGACTATGTGCACTGGTGAAGGGATGAGTGTTTGAGCATTGTATAACTGAGACTTAAACCTGAAAACTTTGTAACTTTCCACATGGTGATTCAATAAAAGAATGAATTAAAAAAAAAGGAGTGTGAAGATTTCAGGGAGAAAGGAGCATGACGTTGGTGGGATAAAAAATTAAATAGTAAAAAAATTTATACCCAGAAATATAGTTATATATGAAAATGATTGGTGCCACATCAAAATGCTTTCCTTTCCTCTGCTGTTCTTGTCCTTGCTGTGATGTGCTCACATCACTCTCTTAGTCAGTGCAGCATGATTTGCCCCGTGGTGCCAGAGGTCACACCAGCAGTTCTGGCCTCATGATAGTTGCCTCATAGAGGTTATGCAAGTGCTCTAAGTGCTACTTTACTGGGCCTACCAATTAAAAATTTATTTCTCCCTCTTTTGTCTAATTATACACATATAGCTATTGGGGGATAATTAAATATAATTTCTATGTGAAATAGACTATGTGATTATTTGATAGACACAGTCATGGCTAGTGACAGTGTTTCCTCTTTCATTACCTATGGAAAATATTCCACTGTTCATGGACTAAGTATAGACAATATTTCCATGCATGTTGTCTATTAATAAACATTTTCATTGTTTCCATATCCTTAATGTTGTAATAATGCTACAATGAACACAGAAATGCAGATAGCTCTTTAAGAATCGGATCACCCTTCAGATATATATACAGGAGTGGGACTGTTCATATTATAATTTCATTTTTTAATCAATTTTGATAAAATTTTATTTTAATATTATAATATAAAGATTTACATCTCAAAGAAAACACAAGCTCTCCCTTTCACATTCCCTTCAATATTTGTTATTTATTTTCTTGATAATAAGTTTTGAGGTAATATCATATTGTGATTTTGATTTATATTTTCCTGATAATTTGTGATGCTGAGCACATTTTCATATTCTCTGGTTTCTACTTGGATTATGCAATCTTTTGTCTCTTTTTAAATTTTAATTATAATAAAGTTAAATGCATGTTAATATTTTAAAGAAAAATGTAATAATGTACAATTAAGAGAGACAAAATTCTCAATTAAGGTTGTTGTGCTTCCTACTAACTCAGAATCCATTTTGTTCGTTTTTGCTCCACACTTGGGAGGAGTTAGGAGGTATTCCTAGCTCAGTATATGGGGCTCTGTTCTGTAGGTGCTTTATAATTCTGGGGATCAGACCTATGCCTTTTGCATGTAAAACTTGTGCTCTAGTTCATTGACCTATCATTCCCACGAATCAAAATTTTCATTTAATACTAAAATGTCTTTTATGGGCCAAAGCGATAGTACAGCAGGTAGGGTGTTTGCTTTGCACACGGCCGACCCGACTTCAATCCCCGGCATCCCATATGGTCCCCCAAGCACCACCAGGAGTATTTCCTGAGTACAGAGCCAAGAGAAACCCCTAAGTATCACTGGGTGTGACCCAAAAAGCAAATAAATAAATAAATAAAAATAAATGTGTTTTAATTTTTGCTAACAAAAAATATCTTTGAGGTACAGACATTAGAGCACATGTCTAGTGTGAGACCCTAACTATGATTCCTAGAATCACATCTCCTGCCTCCTCCTTCCACTACTGCTTGAAAACCTGTGGTCCCTGAACAACTGGCCAAACAAGACTGATCTCTGGCCCAAGCACCAAATTGTCAGATGTGTCTCATGGGCAGAGTAACTCTAGTAATTGCTCCAATGCCCTCACTTAAGCTCCTATTTCTAGAAACAAAATCATCCTTGTGAACATATAAGGAAGGGAACATAAGCAAAAATGAATAATATTCCTAATTTCATCTTCAAATAGAAAATATTTGCAATAATTTTATCTAATATTATTTCTAAACTGTGTTTCCACCCAAAACTTCCTTTTGTATCATGTATGTTTTATAACAATGAATCACTATTATACCTGCAAACTGTTTCAAACTACTAAGTCTCTTCTATATGTTGAGACATTGTTATCTTCTACTGATAACATACTACATATTCTATAGATAACAACCATAAAATTCTATGACTTCCTTAAAAGGTTCCTAAAGTTTTGGTGAAGCAAGTCTGCAGCCAAATTATGTTACAGGCAAGAAGAACCAGTCTTGGGCACACTTCTCAGACCTTTATTTAAACAAACTGCAACATGAGAATAGTCAACTTTAAGGCTGATTTGAGAAATGCAAAAAATTTCAAAACCTGAATATCTTGCAGTTTGTCTTTTCTCTTACTTTTCTCTTTATTCCTCCCTTCTTTTTTCCTTTCTATTTTCCTATTTCCTATTTTCCTATTTCTTTTTTCTTTTTAATAAATTATTTTATTGTAAATCTTTTTCCCTCACAGCTCTAGACAAAAATCAGATCAATGAGAATAATGCAAAACTAGTTTAAAGAAAAATAGATGCAAAATTTTAAAATTTGCTTTGTATAAATAGAGTGATAACTTGGATAATTCAATAATACAGAAAACAGAGCAAGCTTTCTATTTTAAGGAAATATTTTTATACCAGGAAATCTTTGAGCTCACTTGTAAATTATGCTATTTAGAGTCTCTGCAGTTCATGAATTCATAAAAAGATATAAATGTTATATAAATAATCATGGACTCAGGTAGAAGGTATGTAGATTTATTTTCTCAATTTTTATAATCATAATAAGTACATAGTAATCTTTGGAAATTAAACACTTAATTGTACAAAAATTAAGAATTTTTGGACAACACTCAGCTGTACTCAGGGCTTACTTCTAACAGTACTTGGGAACCATTTGGGGTTCTGAAGAGGAGACAATGGTAGTCTGTGTGAAAGGCAAGCACTTTACCAGAGGTACTATCTTTCAGGCCCCAATTTATGCCTTTTAATATATATCTAGTTTGTCACAATGAAAGATTAGATGATTTTTAATTTTTAGTTACATAAGAAATCATAGTTTTCATTCCTCATAACACAGAACAGCACCAAATCCTATGAATATACTAAAGTCACTGTCCTAGTAAATTTTCTAATATAATGATGGATTCATTATATAAACAAATACAGGACTAGGATTTTAAAATTTTACTTATATGCAGTTTAATTTTATTATGTTGAAAAGATAGAGTATTAACTTAGGAATTAATGTATTTTAAATTATAAAAATAGTTAAAAACTCACCTAGAAAGAAAAACAATACTTAATAAGTTCACATATAATGAATCCGAAGAATCTAATGATGTGGCAGCTTTCTGTATAGGTATGAATACTGCTAATAACTCACTACCAAATAAACAGAGATGTGTACCTAATAAACTGAAATTTTTCTTTTAATGACCCAATGTGAGCAAAAATAAGAAACAATACTTTTGTAGGTGAAATAATGATAGGTAACAGATTTTAATATGAAATGGATTATCAGTGCCTATTTTTACTAATATGAAACTTGAATACATAAATATATGCAAATCCTCAGTGCCTAGATATATAGAAAATGTGTGTTTTATTAGTAACAAATATAGTAATAGCACTAACAGTAATAACAGTAGTAAAACTAATAGCCACAAATTAATATAATTTCACTACAGGAAGTAAGATGTTAATCAATATTATATTGCTTTTAATTTAAACTGATGATAAGCAACGCAGAACATTTTTTCATATATATTTAAGTCATCTTTATGTCTTCTTTGAGGAAATTCTGTTCATCTCATATCCCTATTTTCTAATGTGGTTTCATACAACTTTTTTTTAAACCACAATTTCTTCCTTGGGAGTCAAAGTTAAGTCTTATGGATATGCCTGAGCATATTACTAGCAGCCAGTTTAGTTATAGACACTGAATAGCTTTCTTGCAAATGTTTTTTACTTTGAAAATGGTCTCTATTTTTTTACTTCCACCAAACTCCATATTCAAAATGAAAGTAGAAGAAAGTAGTGGCTTTCATTCCATGATACATGAGTTAAAACATGGATAATTTATCATTGTCATATTTTCCACAGATTCCTATTTTTTTCCTGAAATTTCTATCCAAATTTCAAATAGTAGACCAATAATAACCAGACTCCTAAGAATAGGACCATAATGAGGCAGAATGTGAGATGGCATTCTAAAGTAATAAGATTGGAATACAAAGAGAACTGAGGAAAAGACATTATGGAAGTAAACCGTCATTCAAAACTGGTCTTCTGGAAAAAGTATAAATCTTGTTGAAAGTTACTCTTAAAAACCCTCTACCTTTCCAAACTAACTTGTTTAGCCTAACTCATTTTTAAACACTTATTCCCTTTAAGACACTACAGGCACATATGCACAAAAAAAAGAGCCATAATTATAGAAATTTGTTTCATTCAGCAATGTGTTATCAGATTGGTCAGCTTTTGCTTCAATAACAATCCCTTAATCTCAATTCTTAGCACAAGTACAATTTTTTTGCTTGTATCACATGAAAACAGTAGCTAAATACATATTGTGTGTGTGTATTAGAGAGCAAGAGACACATATGGCTTCTGGGCAGAAAAAGCACATGCCATATCTGTTGCAGAAAGGAAAATATGGAGGCTCAGATAGTGCAGACAGGGTAAAATCTTGTCTGCATACTGTACCAACTCAAAGGCAAAGTCCTTTGACATAAAAGACCCATCTCAGGATCCCAAAAAACCCTCTGAGAAATCTGTTGTCAGAAATCATTTCTCCTCCAGACAGGGCAGTTGGAACCCAGATACAGTTTGAGGACCACCTCCAAGGGGATGGCAAGAAGTAAGGTCTGTATATGTAGGTGTTCAGAGCTGACACAACTGTCTTAGATTTATCCAAGTACTTCCCTACGTGGCTAAGGTGGGTAGAGACAGAAGCAGTAGAAATCCTTCTGGAGAGGCAAATATGTATACTCGAAATAACATCTGTACCTCTATGTTCATTGCAGCACTGTCTACAATAGCCAGAATATGGAAAACAAACAGAGTTCCCAAAAACAGATGATTGGTTGAAGAAACTTTGGTATATCTACACTATGGAATACTATGCAGCTGTTAGAAAATATAAACATTGCATATAAGAGGATCAACGTGGAAAGTATCATGTTAAGTGAAATGAGTCAGAAAGAGAGGGAATAGAAAGATTGCATTAATTTGTGGAATATAAAGTAACACAGAGAGAAAATAATACCCAAGAGTAGTAGAGATAAGGACCAGGAGGTCTGCTCCACGGCTTGGAAACTGGCCTCACGTGCTGGGGGAAAAGGCAGCTCAGATAGTGAAGGGAACACCAAGTAGAGGATGTTAGAAGGACCCATTCAGGTTGAAAGATGCGTGCCGAAAGTAGAATATAGACCGAACATGATGATCAATTAATACCTCTATTGCAAACCACAACACCCAAAAAGGAGAGAGGGAGCAAAAGGCGGGATAGGGTGGAGAGTACGAAGTGGGGGTGGTGGGAGGGATGTTGGAACCATTGGTGGTGGAAAATGGGCACCGGCTAAGGGATGGGTACTTGAACATTGTGTGACTGAAATACAAGCATGAGAGTCTGTAAGCCTGTAACTACCTCACGGTGATTCACTAATTATAAATGCATAAATAAACAAACAAACAAATAAATAAATAAGATATCCTTCTTGAGTATGTTCTCCCCCTCCCCCCACCCCATTTCACCTTACCTCAGCCACCAGGGGTCCCTGCTCCTTAGCTGAAGCTGGGAGTCACTTCTCTGACAACATTATTCTCTCACATTCTACTTTCTAAAATGCATCTTTCAAGTAAGCCCAATGTAATAGGATTAAAGTGCTTTCCTCCCATTGTTGAAAGTGAAAATGAATATTTGTGAAAAGTAAAATAATTCATTAACATTTTCAAATGATAAACCTGAAACAATATAAACCAGATAACTCTACTCAGTTTTTTTTTAAGTCACTAGAAATTCACAATTAGGAATGAACAACAAAGACAAATGATCTGAGAAGGTTTTACACAATGAAAAAAATATCTTGGAAATGAATGGATCTTGCCTTAGGCTCCAAGAATACAAAATACCTTAATTATTTCAATTCAATATGTAGAAAAATCTTGTAAATCATACACTTATCTACTCTAGTCTTACATATTTCACCCTAATGTTATCCTATGATTTAAATGTTTCCATCATATTGAATAAAATTGTAGTTTTAATATATTTATTTAGGAAGTGTTATTTATAGAAATTTTAATAGCAGTTTTGGATTTCAAAGTTTCAATCTGAATCACCACCAGTCATTTCTCCTCTTCCAATGACCAAAATTATCTTAAAATGTCACTCACAACCCAAAATTATTCAACATATTCTCATTGCTTGCTAAACATCTAAATTTTATTTCACCTTAGAATTGTATGCATTAACTCATGTTTTTCATCATAACTACATGCTGATATTCTTCCTTTGCTTCCATTCATATTTCCCATCCAAGGGGTCTTGAATATTGATTAGTGCTTCATGATCCTTGCCTCATAAACTCTACACAAAATTATGAATAATGTTTGATTTGGATTAATATATCTCTACATATTTTTGATTATATATATATTTATTATATATATGTATATGTATATATATATATATATTCTGTCATGGAGCTCAAAACACTCCTGGTGATGTTGGAGGACAATATGGTGCTGGGATTTGAACACATGGTCTCATACATAAAAGACATGTGCTCTACCACTGATGCCCTTGATCATTTTTCAAATATCCAATACAATAAAATTTTTCTTCTCTATTAGTTCTAATTCTCTGAGACATATTACATACTTCTTTTTCTATGTTCCCACTTGTGAAAAATTCAAAGACGTGCACTCGTGTTTGGTGCTCTTGAGCTGCTGTGTATAGACCAGATTGGGATGGCTCCTCCTTGTGCTCTGCTTCTGTGTGTGCGCCGCTGTGCTTTCTTCTGTCTTCTCTCTATCTCTGTCTCTGTCTTTGTACTCTCTCCTCTGGTCTCTTCCTACCTCTCTCTGTCTCTGCTTCTGTGTCTTCTCTCTTGCTTCTGTATCTTCTCTCTCCACTTCTGTCTCTTCTCCTTGTTTCTGTCTTACCTCTACCCTTCTGTCTTGCCTCTGCCTTTCTGTCTTGCTTCTGCCCCCTTCTGTCTTGCCTCTGCCCTCTGTCTCTGCTGTCTCCTCTTCTGTCTCTGCTGTCTCCGTCTCTTCCCCCACAGTCTTAGTTTATATAGCAATCACATAGGGCAGTGACACAAAGGTGGGTCAACATTAACAAATCAACAAAGAGGGCTAAGACCACTCCTCCAGGAGATTAACAAAAATCTCATCTAAAGAGATTACTACAGATTACTAGAAGATCTGATCGAGGGTGGGGTCCAAACAAAGGTGTGTCAGGTTGTGTCCCTTTCTTCCTTCCTCAGCTAGTAATCCACTTAAATAATTTTAGTAAATCTACTTCTAATATTTCTAGCAATGTCATTTTGTATGAGCACAGTAAGAGATATATCAGACTTAAAGTTTGGTTCTTCCTGAGGACATTCATTATATATTTCAGACTATAGTCCTCAGGTCAGGTTAGTCTTCCTAACCCCATCAGGGTCCTAGTCTTGTCTTTACTTTTGGATCATGACAGCATTTGTCTACGACCATGCTCTCAACTTATAGTGGAATATTGTGGCGCTTTTGCCTAGCCCATTTCTATGCCAGGGTAGCTCACAGCTTGCCTGGGTCCATTCTGTCCCTTGTTGGGATCCCACTTTTAGGGTGCTAGGAACTAAGGGCAACTGAGTTGAGAAAGCAGATGCCCGGGAGTAAATATTATGGAGTCAATCAACACTCAAGTTACAAAGCATAATATTAACTGTCTTCCTATGTCCATACAGAAAGGGCATTGCTTTAAGGTAAATTATGTTCCCTGCATCAAGGCTGAAAGAACAAACTCCATGTTATCCTACACCCACTGAATTTTATACATGTCATTTTGCTAAGTGCAAAATTGGATTTTCCTGTGCTGATGGGTTCTTGAGAATTGTATGAAAGATTTTCATACAAAATTCAGAAAATTAAAAGTTAGTTTATTGTACAGAGAAGATATATGGCTCCAGGTCCCTCCCCAGACATCCAAGTCCTCTCCTTCACCATCCCTGAAGCCTCCCTGTCCCGTCCCACTCTGTCCATCCCATGATGACCTCCCTGTCCCATCCACGCTGTTCATTCCATGATGACCTACCTGTCCAGTCCCAGGCTGTCTACTCACCTTCATCGGCATAGTCCCAGTCCTGCCTCCGCTGCCCTCTAGCTCGCGTGTACTGTCCCAGCCAGGCCACAGCCCCGTACAAATGGGCAGGGTCCATGTTTCCTGTGGACCACTGGGCTCTGAGTGTCCCAGAAGGTCCAGGTGTCCAGTCTCAGGTTTCCTACCTTGTGTGCATGGGTGAGAGCAGAGAGCTCAGCGCCCAGGCCCTGCCCATGTTCTGCCCCTGCCTGGCCAGGTAGGCCCTGTTCAACCCCACCTGCCTTGGGCTCAGAAGGGAGAAGTGTGGTCCAGGGGATGTGTCCTGAAAGGGAGGAAGGAGAGAGGCTGGTGTTAGAGGCCTCATGTCATTTGAGGACAAACCCATCCCCAGCCTTCTCCTGCATTCTGATGGGCCACCCAATCCATGGACGGAGATTCAAAGTGACCTCAGCTTCTGTAGTATCAACTTCAATATAGAATCATCATGTATACACAGGCTTATTTGGATATGCTCTGATTTTTTTAAAATCAATTTGTGTGTCCATTGTTCCAGTTCCCAAGTGGAAAATGGGAGGGAAACAGGTACTCATGAAATTTGGGTTTAAATAGAGATTTACTCTCCAGGCCTGCCTGTGCAGGAAGGAAAGCTGGAAGAGACTGCCTCTGAAATATACATACTCATACTATACTATACATACTTATACTATAGAGGATCTCAGGGTCAATTACAAGTTCTCTTCCTCTAAGTTTGACCACACTTGCAGTGATGGTCTTTTCCTTCCTTACATGCCAAGTATGGTGTTATGCCCTGAAAACAGTCTACATGACTTATTATCATGTCAAATTCTACCATTTGTTAAAAATGTTAACATTAAAACAAGAGAAAAAAACACCAGAAAGGGTTCAATATTAGACCATTGTTGCCAAGAATCAGTTTGATCCAGGTCAACACTCCCTCCTGCTCCAGTAATATCCAACCTTGTTATTGTTTTTTTTTTATATTTAATATTAACATTTATTTATATGCGAGAATTTATGTGAAGAATACTATATTTGTTGGTTCTATTTTTATATTTTGAAGGGTTTTCAGAGCATGCAATTGTTTTCATTTATCTCTAATTCAAGACTTACACACTGAAAACTATATGTAACTATTTTGAAAAGAAATGACACTAGGAAATTAAAACCAAAGTTCATGTCATGTGTTGGGAAAATTAACATCATAAAAATAATCATCTGACACAAAGAACTATACAGATTCAATGCAATTCCATCAAAATTTTGATGACATTCTTCAAGGACTTACAAATTTTACTCTACTAAAAATTTTATGGAATAATAAAAATCATCTGAATAGACAAAGACATTTTTGAGAGAAAAAGAAGATGATACAAAATATATTTCATAACTTTAAATCATACCAAAAACTATAGCAATCAGGACAATGTGGGACTATGATAAAGACAGATGCTCTGACTACAGCACGCAGAACTGTGTAGACAGGTAAGCCCTCAAAGTCATAAACAGTTAACAACAGAAAGAAAAGGCAAGAAAGAAAAAAATGGGTCTGTATCTCATACCATACATAAATATTAACTCAACATAAAACCTAAAGACTAGTGGGCCTGGGAGATAGTTGCATAAGGTGCTTCCTTGCAAGCAGCTGACCTTGGTTTTACCCTCAGCAATCATGTACTCCCCCAATCACTGCCAGGTTGGCTCAAAAACAAACAAATGACCTTACTAAAAAGGCCTTAGGATTAATCAGAATTCACAAATTTCACTAATAAAAACATAGGTAGGACTGTCCATTATAGGGACCACATTGGTCTTTTCAATGATTTGACTCAGATAAAAATAAGAAAAAAACAAAAGTAAGTGAATGGAACTATATCATTTTTTTTTAATTACACCAAAATAAACTCAAGTTAAATAAAAAAAACACCCTGTTACTGGGAGAAAATATTTGCACAATATGTATCTATATTACACAATACATCAAATAAAGGGCTAATAACTAAAACAAAACAACAAAAATCTAATATTCCCATAACAAAATATGGAAAGATGAATAGATACTTCCATGAAAAAGAGACATGGATAGTAGATGTATGAAAATTTATCCACTGCCATTATTATCAAGAAAATGCAAATCAAAATGTCAATGAGATACCATCTTGTACCAGTGAGTGTGGCATATGTAACTTTTCAAGTAAGCTTGCCCAAGGAAAAGCAGTTTTGATTTATCAAGATAAAGGAAGAGAAAATGTGCTTTTATTTTTGTTTCTAATTCTTTCCTGATGAGAGTGTGAAAGCCTTCAGAATGAGGCTTTCACGAGGCCACCAACTAGAGTCATAGAGCTCATCAGATCTCCAGATAGCTCTATTTCCTTCATTTTTGATGATAAAATCATGCTTTTTTTCTATTGCCATGTATCAGTAAGGTCACATGCTAAATATTGCCAAAACACTTGCCTAAATCTGAGAACTATGAGTGAATTCCCTTGTAAAAGGAAAAAAAAGTACCGTTTATTCTCAACCAAAAGTTTGTTTTTAATGTCATTAATATCCATGTTTTTCACAATTCTACTTAAGAGTTCAGCCACAGGGCTGAAGCAAATAGTCCAGCAGGGAGAGCATTTGTCTTACATGCGGCAAGCCTGGGTTCGATTCCCAGCATCCCTTATGGTCCCCTGAGCACTGCCAGGAGTAATTCCAGAGTGCATGAGCCAAGAGTAACCCCTGTGCATCACTGGGTGTGACCCAAAAAAAAAAAAAGAGTTCAGCCAATTGTTAACATTGCTATATGCTACCTAACTACTTTTCATTTTAGTATCAAGGCTATGGGAAGAATAATATAATAAACAGATTATAACTGATACTGAAATAAACTTAAATATGTCAAGAGAATTTCTCTGATGAGTGGCTGGTATCACTGTATCACTGTATCACTGTTGTCCCATTGCTTATCGATTTGCTCGGGCAGGCTCCAGTAACGTCTCCATTCATCCCTGTCATGTTCAGGGTCAGGGAAATGAAGCCCATTATTGCTATTGTTTTTAGCATATCAAATACACCACGGGTAGCTTGCCAGGCTCTGCTGTGTGAGATTCTACATTGCTCTCTTCCAGAAGCTTTGTTTTATAGTCTCTGGATCTTGGCTGTAGATGAGATTACATGGCACTGGGGGCAGTTTGTGGGTGTGATTGCCAAGCTACTGGAAAACTGGGGATCTGGGTGGAGGAGGCCCAGTCCCTATCCCAGCAGGCTTGGAGATATCAACCATAGGTCCTGCATACCTGGGTTCCTCTGCCAGTTCCTTCATGCGTGAGGCTCGTCCCAGCATGTGGAGAGTGGCCTTGAGCATGACTGTGGCTGGGTTCTGGAGGTTTTCGGCTGCCTGAGCTCTGCTTGAGGCAGAGAAAGAAACTCAACCCACTCCCCCTCTGAGGGGGTCCCGGTGAAAACAGCCTGGCACAGGAGATTCTACCTGAGTGGCAGGTAGTTAATAATTTACAAATATCATAATTTCATAAAACAAGTTAATTTTATCCATGTTGAACAGTAAGCTTATTTTTAATAATAAATTTGTGGAGAGGAGAGGTCAGAGAGATTGTACAAAGGTAAGGAAAACCCAGACTTTATCCCTAGCATCCCATATGATCCCCAGGATCTCCAGAAGGAACCTTGAGCAAAGAACCAGGAGTAATCCCTAAGCACAACTAATAAAATGGAACAAAAATAATGAATATCTCTATGAAAATTCCCTTACATTTCTTGAGTAAACTGATTTATAAGTGTAACAATATGACCACCATTTTTAACCAAAAAAATCACGGTCATATTTAAGTAAAAATAGGGCATTTGCCTTGCACGTGGTCAACCTGGGTCCGATTCCTCAGTCCCTCTCGGAGAGCCCGGCAAGCTACCAAGAGTACCCCCGCCTACATGACAGAGCCTGTCAAACTACCTGTGGCATATTCAATATGCCAAAAACAGTAACAACAAGTCTCACAGTGGAGTTGTTTACTGGTGCTGGCTCAAGCAAATCAATGAATGGGACAACAGTGCTACATTGCTACTAATTATAGTTGGAATACTGAAAAAAAACTTTTTTTGGCTTTTGAGATCACATCTGGTGATTCTCAAGGAATACTCCTGGTTCTACTCTCAAGAATTACTCCTGGTGGTGCTTGGGGGACCCTATGGGATGCTGGGGATTGAACCCAGATTGGCTGCATGCAAGGCAAATGCCTTACCGGCTATATTATTGCTAAGACCCTGTACTGAATATGTTTATGAACATCACAACAGAGTTTCTGTGTGCCAATATAACTTTCATTTTCCTTGACCGTTTCAGTTTCTTAGCTGTACTTGATGCTTTGGCATTCACATGGATAGAGCAGAAGAGAACTCTCTGATGGAACTTGGCATTTCTCGGTGCTCCCCATGTCGTTCCCTCTTACCTTGCTAGTGAGAAATAAGTATTTGTCCTACAAATAAAGGATTTCTAGAGTTTTCTGGTTGTCCTTGGAAATTGGTACCACTTATTTTCTTAATTCTTTCCTTACTTAGAAAATTAATTATATAAACATCACAGAGTTGATAACACTCCCAGATGCTTATTCACACAAAGAAATTTATAAAAAACTAATGGACAAAAAATAATAATTTGTCAATTAAAATAAAAATAAAATTTAATTATCACTCAAACTAGTTATTTGTGCCAGTTAGTTTCTTTACAGGTAATTTTATGAGCTTTGTATTGTAAGTATCTTGAAATATAAGTTAAATAATATAATTACCAGTTAGTATTGTCTGATGTCTTTGCATACCACTATAAAATAGAACTTACTTTAATACTATCTCAAAATACTATCTATGAATAAACTTTTATGAAGCTGCATTACAACTAGACTTGAATTTGGAATTAGCCATTAAAATTTAGTGTTATTTGTCTCTGAGACCATTGCATCCCTCTCCAATACAGACTTTTTATTTTAATACTATCTTAATATGTTATTGAACTTGTGGAAGGCTCAACTATATAGAGTTTATATGGTAGCTCTGAGAAAGTCTTATCTTTTTTCATTCTCCTTGCCAGTTTATTTTTTCCATTTCATATTTACATTTTTATATTATGTATGTCAATAAATTTAAGAGGCAGATATTTCTCTACTGGCATTCCATTTATCCTTTGTGTAAATCTTAAATTTTACATTTCAATAGTTAATATTCATTCCAAATGCAGTACGTAAAGGAGAGAGTGAATAGCATCTCTTTCTACAGTTTCAGTCCTTTAATTCTAGTATAATACAGGTGATTGTACATAATTTTTTAAACTGACTTTATTTTAAGTACCTGAAAATGTTTTTGTTCATCCTCCTGGGGCAATTTAAGCACCACTCTTCAGTTATTATCTTATATCAAGAATCCTTGTGAGTCCTGTGTCCTCCAGTTTGTGTCTTTCTTAAAGAGCAGTTTTAATTAAAACCATCATCATAAAATTTAAAAGAACAGGATTACCCATGTCTGTCTCTCTTATTCTTATAAATAGCATCTTATCAGTCAACATCAGTCAACATTCTTATCAGCCAACATCTTTGGGTCATCTGCTTCTTGCTGACAACATAAAATTAAGTGGTAATGGCAAGAATTTAGATATATAAATATAGGAACTACATTAACTATAATTTGGTTGATATAGTTAATATACTCCATTGGTTCTCCCAGGGATAGAGATAAGACAAGCTGCTAATGAGGAGCTGCTGACTGAGTTCATTACTAAAATATTTTACTGAGTTTGCAAATTGAATAAAATTATTAGAAATTTAAAAGCAATTGTAAAAGTACTTTTTGTGGTATTCAAGTATATTAGGAAATAAAAGAAGATAACTCAAATGATATAGAAGGTATGTATGTCTGTATGTGGCGGTGTTGGATGGGGAGAGACAGTATGTGTAAAAGCAGACACAAAGTAAGAACCAGTTTAAAGGGCCTAAAATGTCAATTAAACAAAGATAGACATTAAATATGGAGTCAATAGGGGCTTTATAAAAAATTTTAATGACCATACATATCAAATTAGTGTATAAAATACATGTAACTAAATTCAACAAGTGTCTGTAGACAAGAAAATTAAATCTTCTTAATGGGATATCAGAGAAGTGCTGAAATAATTTCAATTAGATAAATATCATGAGACATCAAATTAAACAGTGGATACAGTTAGCTGATATCAAAATTTATTGGACTTAGAATTAGTGTGTATGCAGGAAAGAAATGTTCTATAAAACTTCAGTTTTTGAATTCAGTAATTAAAATACTAAAGGTCATAAATGGATATAGGAAATTCAGTAATAAAAGCAGGTTATATTTCTCCTTGGAGGTAAATTCCATTCATCTCATTATGGAATGATACTAGTATTGGTAAACATAAAAATCCCCCCATAGCTACAAATAACATTTTTTGAACAGATATTACTGAGTACATGTGACCGAAATCTCCAGGATCTGTCCAGATGAGTCGGACAGTGATACCACTGTCCACCTCATCTGACAATCCACTTGACGATCCACTTGATACTAGTCATGGTGACCCTTGAGTCAGAGCCAAATAGACTTTTGCAAGGTCCCTGTTGCCACCCAAGTGCACACAAATCAGACCAAGGGGTCAGTTCAGTCTTGCAAAGATAAACAATTCCTCACAAGTTATTTTCATTTGCGATTCGTGTTGCTGTTGCTTGAAATTAATAGAATCAGGGGTGAGAAATAGGACTTCAGAACTCCAACCTGATATTATGAACTGGATTAGTGCTCAGTCCAGTTCGAAATCAGAGGTCCCTAACCATCACAAAGCACAAGGAATAATTAACACAAATTTGGTTGCAACATTACAGGGGGATAAAAGGAAATTTTTCAGTAACATGAGACTTTCTGTACTGCCCGAAAAAGACCCCAAGCAATAATCTCAATGTTAACTGAACTGAAGAAATCATTGGAAGGCATAATCAATAAACTCAAAAACATATGATAGAAAAGTGAACGAACATATTCAAACAGTGGCTAAACAGTTAGTGAAAAAAGTATCACAACTCAGTAGCAGAATAAAAAAGAAATTCAATCTGTTCCCTCAAAGATAAAAAGACCTATCAATAAAGAAAAAGTAATATAAAATATGGACCAGAGCGACAGCACAATGGGTAGGGTGTTTGCCTTGCACGCGGCTGACTTGAGTTCCATTCTTCTGTCCCTCTGGGAGAGCCCTGCAAGCTACTGAGAGTATCCCACCCACACGGCAGAGACTGGCAAGCTACCCATGGCGTATTTGATATGCCAAAAACAGTAACAACAAGTCTCACAATGGAGATGTTACTGGCAACCACTTGAGCAAATTGATGAACAACGGAATAACAGTGCAGACAATGCTAATATAAAATATATAAAATAAGTTTCTCTATGAAGAAAATTAAAGATACATATAGATATACATATATATGGAAAAACTTCCATGTCATAGGAGTTTCAGAAAGAAAGGAAAGAAAGAAAGGGAAAGAAATGTTGGTGGAAGAAAAAAATTTGAGAACTTCTGCAATAAGATTTTTGAGATTAGTGCACTGATAGGTAGGGCCAGACTACCAAAAATATAGACCCATGCAGAAAAATACTGAAATGCATTATAATAGAATTAAAAAGAAATAGAAAGATAGTCTACTTTAAGTTTCCAGAGAGAAGCAAATCCTCTAATAAAGGCAGATGACATAAAAGTCACATCAGATTTACCAAAAAAAATTCTACAAGCTAGAAATTAAGAAATTATATATTAAAATAATAAATAAAAAGAAGCTCCAACCAAACTTCTTCTGCCCTGCAAGGTTATCACTCACATTCAAGGGTGTGATAAAAAACACTCTAAATCAAATAACAGTTTAAAACATTTTTTGCATCTGACCTAGCTTTTCAAGTATTACTGAAAACTTCTTACTATCATCCAGTGTCCAATAGTAAAAAACATGTCTAGTGACCAAAATCTTTTGATGGCGATAAATTCCTTCACAATAATTTCTCTAAATATCAATGTATTGTCCTATCATGGGCTGGGGTGATAGCACAGAGGTAGTATTTGCCTTGCACGTAGCTGACCAGGGTTCGATTCCTCTGTCCCTCTCGGAGAGCCTGGCAAGCTACCGAGAGTATTGTGCCCGCACAGCAGAGCCTGGAATGTAGGATAACATAGCCTCAGTAGTTTAGGTTTATTGGGTTACTCCCGTTACAGTGCTCCTATTCCTCTTTGTTTATTTGTAGCTTCTTTCTTAGTGTTCTGTTGACTTGTAAATACTGTTTTTCTCTTCTCCTTGAGTCCTTTGCATAGTTTATTCAGAACAAGTCCTTTTTGTATGGACACAGGAAGACTTAACAAATGTTATGCTTTTGTAACCTGGGAGTCATTTGACTCTACGTGATATTTTCCTCCAGAGCATCTGTTCTCTTGACCTAAGCCTCAGCTGCCCTTACTTCCTAGCATCCCCAAAGCAGGGTCCCGACGACGTGGGACGAGAAGGACCCAGGGCAAGTGATGAGTTGTGTGCTAACCTGGCATCGAGATGGGCCTGGCCAAAGTGCCTAATGCTTAACTATAAGTTAAGAGCTTGGTCATGGACAAATGCTGTCATGATCCAAACAGTGATAACTAGATTCGGACCCTGCTAGGGTGAGGAATGATTAATCTGGCCTGAGTGCTGTGGTCTGAGCCTGTGGCAAGATATTGCCAGGAGAGCTGCCTTGCAAGCCTCAATGTATCCCTTGCTATGTCCATACAAAAATAACTAGTATTAAGATGTTAATAAGTTCCTGGACTAAGGAAAAGAAAAAAACCTTAAGAGTGAGGAAGGGCTTTGGAATGCCCTGCCCTCAGGAAGGGCTTTCTTATGTTGATTTTGCTACCTGGCTGGGTGGAGCATAGAGGGCAAGGCGGGAGAGACAAGTAGGAGGAGAGACTAGAGAAGGGACGAGAGAGAGAAGCAGAGAGAGGCTGCAGTTGATCCAGAGAGAGGCCTGAGCTGGGAGTGCGGGA
Source organism: Sorex araneus (assembly GCF_027595985.1). Classification (NCBI taxonomy): domain Eukaryota; kingdom Metazoa; phylum Chordata; class Mammalia; order Eulipotyphla; family Soricidae; genus Sorex; species Sorex araneus. The sequence continues at coordinate 108,499,290 of NC_073304.1, forward strand.
GATGAGAAAGATGGAGAATGAAATAAACTGATCGAGCAACCAGTCTGGCCTTCTTCCTTCCCGTCGCCTGCCCTTGACCGACAGCACACACAGCGGTTCCGAACGCGAACTCGGGTGGTGAGACAGAGCTGTCCAGAGAGCCCGAGTGCACTCGCCCCTCGGTGAGCCTTAGTTTTTTACACTGGAATGCTACCTGTGGTGTATTTGATATGCCAAAGACAGTAACAAGTCTCACAATGGAGACATTACTGGTACCCGCTTGAGCAAACCGATGAGCAATGGAATGACTATCCTATCATAAAGCTTAGAATGGCTTGATGGATCAGGAAAAGAATCCAACTTTATTCTTACAAAAGTCATACTTGAACTCACTATAAACACAGATTCAGAGTGAAAAGACAGAGAACAATAAAAAGGCTAATTAATGGGAAACAACAAAAACAGGACCAGCCATATTTATATAAAATCAAATAACATGAAGACAAAAACAAAAAGAAAGAAAGAATAGATAAGGATACTGAATAAGGCAGTGTTTCTCAATCTTATTCCAACATTGGTCCTCTTATTACTTTGTTGCATTTTTAGGGCAACCTGTCCTAAAAGTTAGTCAACTCATCTAATATTGACGCATCTAATGTATATCAAGTCCACAAAGGGGCAAATGACCCCCTGATGAGCAAGATTTACTCATGGGATCAAGAACACAAAGTATCAATGCGTTTAAACCAAATGAAGGACCATGAGAGTTTATAAGGCAATTTTAATAGATATGAAAAAATAATTTGACAACAAAACAATAGTCTGGGGAGATTTTAATGCCTGAATATCATAAATGGACATCAACAAAGTAAAGCATAATAAATCTATAAAAAAAGGTTCTAAATGAGAATTTGGAATAAATGATATTAACAGAAATGTACAATACACTCCACTCCCAAAAGCCAAATACACATTCTTCTCCAGTGTACATGGAACACTGCAAGATAGACCACACATGGTGACACAATTAAAATATCTAAAAGTTGTAATTAAATCAAGTATCTACCTTTTAGATTACATAAAGGTAGAAACTATGCAAAAAAACATAGAAAGCTCGAAAATTTGGAAAATTTAACAACATGCTGTTAATTAGCCATTGTGTTATAAAGAAAATCAAGAAAAAATTAAAAGATTCTTTGGTATGAACAAGGATAAAGACATAAAGTAATAAGACCTATGGGACACAGAAAAATCATTAATAAGGTGGAAGTTCATAGAAAGACAGGTATACATAGAAAAAAAGAAAAAGTTCAAATGAACTTTTCAGCTTCATAGGTTGAGAAGCTAGAAAAAAAAAAAAAGAATGATACCCAAAGTAAGAAAATGGAAGAAAATTTGAGGAGAAATTATTGACATACAAATTAAGACAATGTTTCCAATTTACCATTCATCATCATCATCATCATCCCATTGATCATCGAATTTCTCAAGCAGTCTCAGTAACATCTCCATTTGTCCAAGCCCTGAGATTTTAGAAGTCTCTCTCTACTCGTCCTTCCAACAATGCTGTTCTGGAGGCTCTTTCAGGGTCAGAGGAATGAGACCCAGCTTGTTACTGGTTTTGGCATATTAGTACACTATGGGGACCTTGCAAGACTCTCCCATGTGGCAGGAAACTCCCAGTAGTTTGCCAGGTTCTCCCAGAGGGAGAAGTAGGCTATAAGATATAGAACAGCCACTTTGCGGCTGTGCAGTTCCAGGAGCTGGCTTTTAAGTTTCTGGATGCTGGCCATTGACAGGATTACACAGAGCCGGGGGCAGTCCCTGGGTGTGACCACATAGATATTGGGAGTTGGGAAATATGAGAAGAAGGGCATTTACCATTAGTTGCCATTATTTTCATGAGCTTTTTTTTTAAAAAGAATAAATGAGACTGAAAAGAAAGCATAGCTTGATCGCCGGTCTCCTCTCACAGGTACACGTGGATCCCTGTGCACTCCCCTCCTGTCCAGCTCTGCCGCCCCATCATCCACTGCCTGGGGCTACCCAGCCACAGAGAGTGCCATGACCTCAGCCCTCTGGGCCTCTGTGAACGACCAGCTAAATACTTAAAAGAACTCCTAACAGAATTTAAGGGGGACATAACTAGCGCCACAATAGTAGTTGGAGTGCCCTACCACCTCTGGATAGATCAACAAGAACAACACTCAGCAAGGAAACAATGGCTCTGAAGGAAGAAATGGAGGAGACAGGGCTAATAGACCTATACAGGGCTATACACCCCAAAAAGAAAGAAGACACATTCTTTTCCAGTGCACATGGATCATTTTCCAAAATAGATCACGTTCTGGGTCACAAACTATACCTTAATAGAATTGGGAAGATAGAAATTGTATCAACTATTTTTTCAGACCATGATGCGCTGAAGATGGAAGTTAATTACACACAGAAGCGGAGAACCAAATCAAACACCTAGAAATTAAACAACTCACTGTTGAAAAATGAGTGGGTCACGATGGAAATCAAGGAAGAAATCAAAAACTACATTGAAACAAATGAAAACGAAGACACAAGCTACCAGAACTTATGGGATGCAGCTAAAGCTGTGTTAAGGGGAAAATTTATAGCTCTGCAAGCTTTCCTCAGGAAGGAAGAAAGGGCCTATATAGATAGCTTGACTTCGCAGCTCAAGATCTTAGAAGAGGACCAGCAAAAGGAACCCAAACCAGATCAAAGGAAAGAAATAATAAAACTAGAGCCGAAACTAATGATATGGAAACCCGAAAAACAATCCAAAAGCTCAATGAAACAAAGAGCTGCTTCTTTGAGAAAATAAATTAGACTGATAAACCGCCAACAAGACTCCCAAAGAAAGAGAGAGAGAGAGAGAGAGAACCCTAATAAACCGAATCAGAAATGAAAAGGCATACATCACAACAAAAACCAAGGAGATTCAAAAGATCATCAGAGACTACTTTGAAAGTCTATGCCACAAAACAAGAGAACCTAAAAGAAATGGACGAATTCCTTGACTCCAACAATCTCCCAAGACTGAACCAAGAAGACTTGGAATATCTGAATAGGCCCAGAAATATCAAGGAAATCAAAACTGTAATCAAAATTCTCCCCCAAAACAAAAACCCAGGTCCAGATGGATTCACTGGTGAAATCTTCCAAACATTTAAAGAAGATTTGTTGCCAGTTCTCTTCAAGCTTTTCCAGGAAATTGAAAAGACAAAAACCCTCCCGAACTGTTTCTATGAGGCACATATCTCCCTAATAACAAAAGCAAACAAAGACACCACTAGCAAAGAAAACAGGGATAGACCAATATCCCTGATGAACACTGATGCGAAGATCCTCAACAAAATACTAGCAAATAGGATCCAACAACTCTTTTAAAAGATCATACACCAAGACCAAGTGGGATTCATTCTGGGAATGCAAGAATGGTTTAACATTCAGAAATCGATCAACATAATCCATCATGTCAAATCCATCATTTATCTTTACAAAAGTAAAGATAAAATACATATGATTATGTCAATAGATGCAGAGAGAGCAGTTGACAAGATCCAGAACCCATTTATGATGAAAACTCTTGCCAAAATGGGTATAAAAGGGACTATCCTCAAGATAGTCAAAGCCATCTACCACGAACCTATGGCAAGCATTATCATCAATGGGGAAAAACTAAGGGCCTTTCCTCTAAGATCATGGACAAGGCAAGGATGCCCACTCTCACCACTGCAGTTCAATATAGTACTGGAAGTACTAGCAATAGCTATTAGGTAAGAAAAAGATATTAAGGGCATCCAGATAGGAAAGGAAGAAATCAAACTCTCACTATTCGCAGACGATATGATACTATATGTAGAGAAGCCTAAAAGCTCTACTAGGAAACTCTTAGAAACAATTGACCTGCACAGTAAGGTCGGAGGCTATAAAATCAATACCCAAAAAAACCATGACCTTCCTATGTGCAAGCAATGAGACGGAGGAAAGGGACATGAAAAAAGCAATCCCGTTCACAATTGTGCCCCAGAAAATCAAATACCTCGGAACCAGCTTAACCAAGGAAGTAAAGGACCTCTACAAAAAAAAAACTATAAAAAGCTACTCCATGAAATAAAAGAGGACATGAGGAAATGGAAACATATCCCCTGCTCATGGATAGGGAGAATCAACAATGTGAAAATGGCAATACTTCTTAAAGTATTATACAGATTCAACACGATCCCTCTAAGGATAACCATGACATTCTTCAAAGAAATGGATCAAGCAATCTTGAAATTCATATGGAACAATAAACGCCCACGGATAGCTAAAACAATTCTTGGGGAAAAGATGATGGGAGGCTGTAGGATAACATAGCCTCAGGTAGTTTAGGTTTATTGTGTTACTTCCATTACAGTGATCCCATTTCTCTGTGTTTATTTGTAACTATTTTCTTAGTGTCCTGTTGACTTGTAAATACTGTTTTTCTCTTCTCCTTGAGTCCTTTGCATAGTTTATTCAGAGCAATGTCCTATTTGTATGGACACAGGAAGACTTAGCAAATGCCATGCTTTTGTAACCTGGGAGTCATTTGACTCTACATGATATTTTCCTCCTGGGCATCTGTTCTCTCAGCTAAGCCTCAGCTGCCCTTACATTCTAGCACCGCCAAAAGTAGGGTCCCAATGAGGAATGACACGGACCCAGGGCAAGTGATGAGTTGTGTGCTACCCTGGCATCGAGATGGGCCTGGCCAAAGTGCCTAATACTTAACTATAAGTTAAGAGCTTGATCATGGACAAATGTTGTCATGATCCAAACAGTGATAACTAGATTTGGACCTTGCTAGGGTGAGGAATGATTAATCTGGCCTGAGTGCTGTAGTTGAGTCTGGCAAGATGTTGCCAGGAGAGCTGCCTTGCAAGCCTCAATGTATCTCTTGCTATGTCCATAAAAAATAACTAGTATTAAGATGTTAATGAGTGTTTGGACTAAGAAAAGGAGAAAAATACCTTAAGAGTCAGGAAGGACTTTGGAATGCCCTGCCCTCATGAAGGGCTTTCTTATGATGATTTTGCTACCTAGAGTGTGTAACCAGGGGGCAAGGGGAGAGAGGAAATAGGGAGGAGAGAGACAAGAGAATTCAGAAGGCTGCAGTAGATCCAGAGAGAGGACGGACCTAGGAGTGCGGGAGATGAGAAAGATGGAAGATTGAATAAATGATAAATAATCAGCAACCAGCTTGGTCCTCATTCTTCCTTCCCCTGTCCTTGTTCAATGGCTGTCCCGATCCTGTCCACACACAGCGGTTCCAGAGCACCGAACGAGGGCAGTGAGACAGAGCCACCCGGAGAGCCCACAAGTGCACATGCCCCTCGGCGTGCCTTAGTTTTTTACAGGAGTCATCACCCTCCCAAACTTAAACTTTACTACAAAGTGGTAACAATTATAAAAGCATGGTACTGGAACAAAGGCAGAGCTGCAGACCAATGGAACAGAGTGGAATATCCCAACACACAACCCCAGTGTATGATCATCTAATCTTTATTAAGGGGGAAAAAATGTGAAGTGGAGCAAGGAAAGCCTCTTCAACAAATGATGCTGGCATAGCTGGAAAACCACATGCAAATGATAGGCTTAGGCCTCGACCTGACACCATGCACTAAAATCAGATCAAAATGGATTAAAGACCTCAACATCAGACCACATCCATAAGGTACATAAGAAGACAAGGTCGGCAAAACCCTTCACGATATTGAAGCTAAAGGTATCTTCAAAGATGACATGGAACTAAACAATCAAGTAAAAACAGAGTTAAACAAATGGGACTACATTAAACTAAGAACCTTCTGCACCGCAAAAGACACAAGGACCAGAATACAATCTACAGAACGGGAAAGGATATTCACCCAATACCCATCCCATAAAGGATTGTTATCAAGGTTATACAAAACACTAGTTGACCTCTACAAGAAGAAAACATCCAACCCCATCAGAAAATGGGCCGAAGAAATGAACAGAAACTTTTCCAAGAAAGAGATATGAATGGCTAAAAGGTACATGAAAAAATGCTCTGCATCACTAATCATCAGGGATATGCAGATCAAAACTACCATGAGATACCACCTCACACAACAGAGAATGGCACACATCCAAAAGAACAAAAGCAACCGCTGTTGGAGAGGATGTGGAGAGAAAAGGACCCTTCTACACTGCTGGTGGGAATGCCGACTGGTCCTGACCCTTTGGAAAACAGTATGGACGCTTCTCAAAAAATTAGAAATTGAGCTTCCATTTGACCCAGCAATACCACTTCTGGGAATATATCCTGGAGAAACAAAAAAGTATAGTCAAAATGACATCTGCACTTTTATGTTCATCGTGGAACTGTTTGCAATAGCCAGAATCTGGAAAAAACCCGAGTGCCCGAGAACAGATGACTGGTTAAGGAAACTTTGGTACATCTATACAATGGAATACTATGCAGCTGTTAGAAAAGATGAAGTCATGAAATTTGCATATACGTGGATCAACATGGAAAGTATCATGCAAAATGAAATGAGCCAGAAAGAGAGGGACAGGCATAGAAAGATTGCACTCATCTGTGGAATATAAAATAACAGAGTAGAGACTTACACCAAAGAATAGTAGCATATAATGCCAGGAGGTTGGGTCCATAGCTTGGAAGCTGGCCTCACATGTTGGGGGAAAGTCATCCCAGATAAAGAAGGGAACACCAAGTAAAATGTGATTGGAGATCTGGCGTGGGAGGGAGATTCGTGCTGAAAGTAGACTAGAGACTGAACACAATGGTCACTCAATACCCCTGTTGCAAACCACAACACCCAAAAGGAGAGCGAGAGAACAAATTGGAATGCCCTGCCACAGAGGTGGGGTGGGTTTGGGGGTATAGGATAGGGGGAGGGATAATGGGTTCATTGGTGGTGGAGAATGGACACTGGTGGAGGGATGGGCTCTCAAACATTGCATGAGGGAAAAACAAGCACGAAAATGTGTGAATCTGTAACTGTACCCTCACTGTGACTCACTAAAAATAAATAAATAAAAAATAAAATTAAAAAATATTTTGGCATGAAATGAAAATTGTGGAATAAAGAGTATTTGAAATAAAAAAAGAAAGCTTAGCTTGAATTACAAGAGAAAAATATAATGAGAAAAAAAACACAAATAAATTTAACCATAAGTGAAAGAGGAGAAATTATAACAGGCAGCTCGGAAATACAGACAATTGTTAGAAGTTATTGTGAAAATTGTATGCCACTAAAGTGGAGAACTAGAAGAAATGGGTGGAATTCTTTGATTAAATCACCATGATGGACAGTTACAAAGCTGAGGCTCATTCTTGGGTTTCAGTCATACAATGTTTCAACACCTGTCCTTTCTCCAGTATATATTTCCCTCCACCAGTGTCTCTAGTTTCCCTACACCCCCACCACCACACACACATAAGCTGTCTCTTCGTTAGCTTACCCTGAACCCATCCTTCCCCTTACTAGAAAACCTCTTTCGGGAATGTTAAGAACTAAGGGCAACTGAAGTTTAAGTCAAGTAAATGTGATGGACACCCAGAAATAAATATTATTGGAAGTCAATTAACTACTAAGTTGCAAAAACATAATATTAACTATTTTTGTGTATCTATACAAAAAGAACATTGCACTAAAATAAACTATGCAAAGGACATAAAGGAAAGAAAAAAGCAATATTTCATGTACATATGCCAAATCCACAGTCCTCAGAAGAACTTTACTTAACAAAGTCATAGGATCTGATTTGGATAAGTGTTTAACAGATAGGGTATGGAGAGAACAAAGGAGAGTTTAGACATAAACACGGAGGATTCGTTGTTCCTGATGAAATTGGGTGTGCCTCGGGAGCAATGTGGTTGAGATTACTCCATAAACCTAATTTCTCAATGGAAGCAGAAAGGACTAACCAATGTTATCCAACAAAGGTTATCATGTATATTCCTTTACCTCCTTTTAGCACTCAGTTATTTTCCAGATTGATCATTTCCAACTCTCATAATGGTCTCTTCTATCTTAACTACCCTCCCCACCCCACCCCTCACCCCACTATGGCAAACTTCCAACCATTGACTGGTCCTCTCAGCCCAGCTTCTACTGTCCCTGTCCTTGGGCATTAGTCTCACAGATGAGTCTAATCAGTCTGTCTTTTTCTCCTTCTGACTCATTTTACTCAGCATGATTCTCCCCATGACCAAGAAATGGATAAATTCTTGGAATCACAAACTTCCCAAGATCAAATCAAGAGGAGAGATATAACCTGAAAAAAATCAATAATGAGCAAGAAAATTGAATCAGTTATTAAAATACCTAAAATATAAAATTCTATGCTCATATGTATTTAAAGTATGGTCCACTAGACTCTTGAAAGAAGAAAGTAATACTTATTTTCCTCAAATTTCTAAAATATTAAAGACCAAGAAAAGTTTCTATGATGTAGCATTACTCTAATATTAAAAATAGATAGCATAATGCAAGAAAAGAAACTTCATATCAGGAAAATGCAAACAAGATAATTCTGGTTGACACTGATGTAAATATTTTCAACAAAAATTTAATCAAGTTTGGCTAAAGAAACTCTGGTATATTTACACAATGGAATACTATGTAGCTGTCAGGAAACATGAAGTCATGAAATTTGCATACAAGTGGATCAACATGGAAAGTATCATGTTGAGTGAAATGAGTCAGAAAGAAAGAGACAGACATAGAAAGATTGCACTCATATGTGGAATATAATGTAACTGAGAAGTACAAGTTGGCAACGATGCAACTTCTGGCAGATATCTCTCTGGACTTAGTTACTAAAATACTAAATTACAGAAACCCAAAACTGAGAGGCCGCTAAGTGTGGTCACTCGACCTCACACTTCTTCATCCTCAGCAATGGAAAACAAATTACCTAATGCTTCCTTTTCAGCAGGTCTGACTTTAGGGGAGAGACTCTCCAAACAATAATAGTGAGTTTTGTTGAAATATTGTATGCAATCAAAGTGAAAGTAAAGTGAAATTTATTAGTTACACAGGCGGGGGGGGGGTTAGGGTGGGGGGGCTAGGGGCGTGGGGGTGTTTGGGGTGTGAGGGGGCGGGGTGGAGCTATACTGGGATTCTTGGTGGTGGAATATGAGCACTGGTGAAGGGATGGGTATTCGAGCATTGTATAACTGAGATTTAAACCTGAAAACTTTGTAACTTTGTAACCTTCCACAATAAAAAGTTAAAAAAAAAATTTATCAGAAAAAAAAATTAATCAAGTAAATATAGCAATATATCAAAAGAGCCAATATAACATCATGATCAAATGGGAGTTATATCAGACAAGCAATGATGACTCAGTATGGGCAAATCATACTAATACGCCATACTAATACATACACCATATTATTAAATAGAAATATAAAAATCATAGATGATATCAATAGACATATAAAAGCTTCTGACAAAATTCAATATCCTTTCTTTTTAAAAAAAACTCAACAAAATAAGGTTAGAAGGAATGCACCTAGAGATAGTAGCTTCTACATAAAACAAATTCATAGCCAATGTCAAGAACTGAAAGACTTCTCTAAAGATCAATCTCAAAACCAGGATATCCACTTCCCCCATTAATATTCAGTATAATCTTGGAAGTTCTCAGCACAGCTCCCAGAGAAGAAAATAATAAATCAAACGGATTCAAATTGGAAAGGAAGTTAAACTATCAATATTTCCAAATGCCATAATAATAAACATAGAAGATCCTAAATGCGGGGCTGGAGTGATAGCACAGTGGGTAGGGCGTTTGCCTTGCATGCAGCCGATCCGGGTTCGATTCCCAGCATCCCATATGGTACCCTGAGCATGGCCAGGGGTAATTCCTGAGTGCAGAGCCAGGAGTAACCCCTGTGAATTTCCAGGTGTGACCCAAAAAGCAAAAAAAACAAAAGAGAAGATCCTAAATGCTCCACAAAAAGCTTAAAGAATCAATAAATTAAAGCAGTAGAGAAGCAGGGTATAATATCAATGCACAAAGCTATATTTCATTTGCATATGCAATGAGTAATGAACTGAAAGAAGTAAAAAAAGACAATTCTATCTTAGTGCACAAAAATACCAGGTTTAACTTAACAAAGGAAGTAACAAACTTACACATAAAAATGATGACGATTGAAAACAATAGAAAGAAACACTGGAAAATATATCATGCTCATTGATATGAAGAAATAACATTATCAAAATGATTATCTTACCCAAAGTATTATACTGACTCAATGTAATTTCCATAAAAATTTTGATGACACTCTTAAAGGATTTACAACAAACTCTACTAATAATTTTATGGCATTATAAAAAATTCTAAGTAGCAGTTATTTTGAAGAAAATATATGAGATGTATCACGTTTCTTGACTTTAAATAATTTTATAAAACTATAGTAATTAAAACTATGGCACTGAAATGAAAGTTGACACTTGAAGTGAGAACCAAGAAATAAATTTTCAAATTTATGGACAGTTTATTGATTGCAATGGAAATGGGTTTATAGAGTGGAGCAGGGAAAACTTCAAGATTCAGCAAATGTTAGTAGGAAAACTAGGTAACCATAGGTAATGAAGGTGGATATATATCTTACACCTACAGTAACTCAAACAGTAACTCAAAGTATACTGAGGGCCTTAAGATTAAAATTAATGCATAAAATACATTGAGTGAAAGATAGGCAAAACTTTCCAGGATACTGACCTTAAAGATGTTTTCACAATTTGATTCTACTGGTTCAAACAAACAAACAGACCAAAAATGTGACTACATCAAACTGAAAACTTTTGCATGGTTAAAGAAATTCAGAAAAAAATTAAAAGATATCCCACTAAATGAGGAAAATATTTGCACATTGGGCATCAGATGAAAGTCATATCCAAAATAAAGAACTCATCAAGATCAAGGACTAAATAGTATTAATCCTTTCAAAAAAAGCTGAGACAAGATAAACAGAAACTTCTCCAAAACGGACATTTTCATTTTAGATGTCCAGGGTGCATTTGAGAAAGCACTTATCACTTATCAGGCAAAAAATCAGACAGCAATGATACATCTCACACCTACCTGTGAGAATGGTACATATCAAAATTGCCCTAAAACAATCAGTGTTGGCAGCAATTTAATGAAAGGGGAACCCTCACTCACTGTTGGTTTGAATGTCATCTGGTCCTGTCTCTATGGAAAACAGTATGGAGACTTTTAAAAAAAAGTAAGAATAGAACTTTCATATGATCCAGCTATTCCACTTCTTGAGATCTATCCCCCAAGTACAAAAAAAAGGAAGATTAATTTGAAAAAAATATGCAGAACCATGTTTATTGTAGTCAAGGTACAACTACCAAGATACGGAACCAACCCAAATATCCAACAACAGATGAGTCCATAATGGCGTTGTGGTATATATCTATCTGACAGAATGCTGCCAAGTTATTATTAAGCAGATGAAATTTTGCAGTGTTCTGCAACTTGGGAGAAAACATCATACTAAGCAGAGTAAGGCAGGAGTATGGCCAACACTGGAGACCCCATTCAAGAGTAGAACAAGGGAAGAGGCAGTATTGAAAGTCGGCAAGTCATTGGCTTGAATTACAAAGCTGAGGTTACCAAGAGAGAGGCGCAGCGGAGGGGTGAGAGACGAAGTGGTCTAGAAGTGGCACAGAGCAGTGGAAGGTCTGACCCACTTTGGTGGTGATACTGTAGCTTTGCACATCAAAACTATAAATGCTAGCATTGTTGCAACTATATTATCTAAATTGCAAAAATTATATTAACATTAGAAATAAAAATATCACTGTATCATTGTATCACTGTCATCCCATTGCTCATTGATTTGTGCAAGTGGGCACCAGTAATGTCACCATTGTGAGACTTGTTATTACTGTTTTTGGCATATCGTATTCGCCACGGGTAGCTTGCTAGGCTCTGCCAGGTGGGTGAAATCGTCTCAGTAGCTTGCTGGGCTCTCTGAGAGGGGCAGAGGAATCAAATCTGGGTTGGCCGTGTGCAAAAGTAGTTTTGAATAAAAATAATTTTTAGTGGGGAAGTAGAAGCTAGGTTGCCATTCTAAAAAACTATGTATTTTAGGACATAAACTGCGAGGCAGTTTTGATATTTTTAAAAAAGTATTACTATAAGAGTCTGGAGCAATAGCGCAGTGGTAGGGCGTTTGCCTTACATGCGGCCGAGCCCGGCAAGCTACCAAAAGTATCTCGCCCACACGGCAAAGCCTGGCAAGCTACTTGTGGCATATTTGATATGCCCAAAATAGTAAATAATGAGTGCATAAATTTCACCATTTGGATATTATAGAGCATAAAATAACTATAAAGATCTCAATATATATATGTATACATAAAATTTCTATTCATACATATAAGGTCTGTAAAAATATTAAATTCGAATATTATTATATAGAATTTGCTCTTACTAGATTTATCTCTGTTGGAACCCAGGTGTGCTGGACTGTGGCTGAGATCTCCAAGCCTGCTTGGATCAGGACTTGGCCTCCTCCACCCAGATCCCCACTTTTCCAGCTTGGCAGTCGCACCCAAAAACTGCCCCTGGAGCCAGGTAATCTCATCAATGGCCATGATTCAGAGACTATAAAACAAAGCTCCTGGAAGAAAGGGACGCACAATTTCCTGGAGTGCACAGCTGTGACCTCTTATACTCTAGCCCACTGGTGTACGTAAAGCAGCGCACATGTGTTTGGTTTTAACTTACTTGCTTGTATTCTCTTATACGGGCTTAAATGGATGCAGAATAAAATACAAAAACCTTCACACACTTCCCTCTTATTGTGGTGGGAAGATGCTCGCTGATGGGATTGGTGTTTGAATATTATCTGTAATGAACTATTATGGACTACTTTATGAAAATAAAATGTATAAAAATCACAAAAATATTTATCTGTCCTGACTAATTTGGGGAAAATAATACTCGAACATTAATTATTGAAAGGGCAGTAGTTTCTTTTTTCATAAAAAGAAACTAAATTAGCGAGGCTTTAACATAAGAAACTTTGAATATCCTGGTTTTAATTGCCTCTCCTTTAAAGAGTCACTTTAGGGGCTGGAGCAATAGCATAGCGGGTAGTGCATTTGCCTTGCACGTGGCCAACTCGGGTTCGATTCCCAGCATCTCATATGGTCCTCTGAGCACCTCCAGGAGTGATTCCTGAATGCAGAGCCAGGAGTAATCCCTGTGCATTACCAGATGTGACCCAAAAAGCAAAACAAAAACAAAAAAATAAATGAAAAGTGTCACTTTATTTAGACTATTTTCTCAGGTTTCTATAATTTCAATTACTAAATTCTAATGGAAGAATAAGTTTTACTTTGGCATTTTTATCTCAGGTTGTACTTGGTTAATAGGGCTTCAGAGGTAAAATGATCCTGTCATCCTTTGTTCTCAGAAAATAGAGTAAACAAAAATAGTTGATTATTTTAAATTCACCCTAATCTTGACATTAATGGGAGGGAAGACTGCTTTGGGACAAGATAGCAGTAAACTAAGGCACGGAGACACAGGCAAGGGAGGAGCACCTGCCACCAACACATTAGGTGTGTCATGTGGAAAGGTACATTACAGCTAAAACTCCCAGGACCCACTGCGAATTGACAACGCGGAGAAAGAGAATGGATACCAAGATTTCTTTTATAAAAGCCCATCATGAATGGTATATTAATGAGAAATAATTGAACTCAGGAGCCAGCAGCTCTTCCTGTAACTTGTTTCTTCTATTTTTATCATTCCTAGGCTACATGGAAGCATTGTATGTAGAGGGGAGTAGAAGAAAGAACACATTTTCTAGAAGCTGTCAGGTATCTTCCCCAGTATATTCTAGGGAGCTGTGTCATCCCTGTACCAGCAGGACTATGCTGAGAGGGGTACAAGCTGGGGCTATGAAAGTTCATCTCCGTCTAAACCTATTTCTCATCTTTCTACACCAAGCCTACTCTTTCCTAGATATTATTTCTTCAGATTATCCGTTTAAGTACTCGCCAGTTATCCACAAGCTTCGTAGAGATCTTCATCCTGCAAACTGGAAACCTGACGTCCTATCATCCTTCTCTAATTAACTGCCAGTCCCTCCCACTTTATCTGCAAGGTTTCGATGAAGTCTTCTACTCTTGTTTACAATCCCTAGGTCTTTTCCAGAAGCTAGATGTAAGACCTGTCAGTGTCCCTTCCAACATCAGAGTTCTGAGTCTGCCTTACTTCAGATGTAGTTTAGACATGCAGGGGTTCTTCTTCAGAGAAGTCCCAAACAAACCCTGTCTGTTGAGATAATGAATAAAAACACCTGGAAAAGGTATTTCTTCAACTTGCACATCCATGTCAGGGCTGAGCCATGTAATTGCAAATTCTTCCTTCTAAGGGAAAAGTTGGAACCATGCACTTGCATTTTCACTCTCCAGATAAAGGTGATTCTGCCTCAGCAACGATAGTATCTTAGCAAGATGTCTTCTCTTCTGTACTCCTTGCTCTCAAAGGCACTAAGTTGTTTTAGCTGTATATTATTATCTTTTCTTTAAGCACCATAACTGACAAAGGACTAGAGGATAGCACAGCGGGTAGGGTGCTTGCTTTGTACATGGCTGACCCAAGTTCGATTCCTCCGTCCCTCTTGGAGAGCCCGGCAAGCTACCGAGAGCATCCCGCCTGCATGGCAGAGCCTGGCAAGCTACCCCTGGCGTATTCGATATGCCAAAAACAATAGCAACAAGTCTCACAATGGAGATGTTACTGGTGCCCACTCGAGCAAATAGATGAACAACAGGACTACAGTGCTACAATTGACAAAGGTGTCAATAATAGAGTTCCAGATATAAATTATTTTATTTCTAAACCCACCATCGGTGTTAGTGTTAACATCCCCACCAATGTCCCCATCACCCAGTCTGCCTCATTAAAACATATGTTTTTAATTTTAATTGTAGTTTGGGTTCCATATTTATAATACATGGTTCTAGAGGGTTTTATACAAATGCATATGTACATACATATATATATGTGTACATTATATGCATAAATAATTTGCATATACATTACGAATATGTCCAAAGCCCTTGACCCTTTACCCCCGGATCCTTCTTCTTATCCTCCTACTCTATTTCTCTCCTTCCTGGACTTTTCATTTCCACCAAAGGCCAGGGTACTGCCTACCTTTGATACCTTCCATTCCCTTGTTGTGCAAACCTATACACCACCAATATTCTGGGTTTTGTTTTTGTTTTCTTGGCAAAACTCATGTGAAATATGACTGCTTTTCAAGACTTGAGATAGGCAATTATACCTTTCACTTAAGTATCAAGGAATTACAAAAGTAAATAAACAAATGAAAGGATACTTTTTCTTGAAAATTCAAGATTTAATAATCTCTTGGGAATACTTTCTTTTTTATTTTGTCTATCAATTACTTGCTTTTCTTCTAGAAATTATGTGACACAATTATTCATATTTTTAAGTTTGAAACTGTTACTTGGATCATACAGTGAGGAAGAAATTTAAAAATAAATCAAAGAGAAATATGACTGTTTAGTAGACAACATAGAATCTGGATATATTTGCTGCCTACTATACATTGTGACCACTTAGGTTTAATGCTATGAGCAAACTAACACACAGAAAGTATATTTATATCCCAACATACTCTGTTCTAATGATTCTTATTATTCTACCTATATTCTGCCTATATACTGCATTGCAAAGCTAATTTTCTCCTTGCTGATAGTACATTATGATATGTATATAAACATACATACAACTTCCTTACAAGAGCTACACAAGTTCAAAAGATAATTCAGCATTCCATAGAGCAACAACATAACAACATTTGAAGAAACAGATGTTTATGTAAAAACACTGCTTGCATATAAGAGGAATATTAATATACTCTATTTGATTAACTACTACACAATAGCTGCAAATAGCTTAAAAGTTAAATGGTTAAATAAATTTACCAATGCACCTTACACATTATAAGTATTCAATGAACAATTTGATGAATAAATATATCAGTCAATTAAAACATTTAGTCAACAGTTCCCTATTTTGTATTTGTCATGGAATAGGTGTTTCATCTGTAGTAAGATGTTATTTCATTCCTAAATTTGTGAGATTTTGCGATTCACAAGTTATTAACCTATTTATCAGCTCCAGGTAAACATATCTGGGTTCCAGAATGCAACCTCTTTGTAGGGAAGATGGAAATGTGTCAAAGTGTCATGAAATGTGCACTTGGGACAAGATTCAACCAAGTTTAGTAGGCATTTTATTGTGAACTATTTGTGTTATGGCATAAAAGGTAGACAAAATATATTTATGAGGTAGATAACATCTGCAAAAAATCAAATCTTTCTATTTCTATTTTATTTATTATTATGGGGAACAAATATTTTCTCACCAAAACCAACAATTTTATATTAATTTTACCATGTTTTATAGGAAAGTGTAAAGGATTCCTGCTAAAATACAAATTAAAGATTTTAATAAAAATCATAAGGGAAAATGAAGAATAAAGCAATCATACCACCTCGATACCTTATTATTAGGTAGTTATGAGCTCCATATAAGCTCCAGATAGTTCCATATGCCTATATGGAGCACATAAGTACCCAAGAATTTGGTATATCAAGCAAATAAAAAATTGAAACTGTCATTTTCCTTTGTATCACCGTCATTGTCACTGTCATCCCATTGTTTATCGATTTGTTCGAGCGGGCACCAGTAACGTCTCTCAAAGTGAGACTTATTGTTACTGTTTTTGGAATATCCAGTACGCCACAGGTAGCTTGCCAGGCTCTGCCATGCGGGCTCCATACTCTCGGTAGCTTGCTGGGCTCTCCGAGAGGGCAGAGGAATCGAACATGGGTCAGCTGCGTGAAAGGCGAATGCCCTACTGCTGTGCTGTCGCTCCAGTAAGAGACTCTCTCTAATATATATTCTGCATATGTTAATATATTACATTATTATAATTCATTGATAACATGAAGATAAATGCATTAAATTGTATACATTATGATGGCAAGGAAAATGCTATATAATAAAAACTTTATTTTCTGGGGTGTTTGTAAAATATATTTTTTCTGAATGAGTTATATTTTTGATCAACTATGAAATGATTTCTAATAACTACAGAAAAAAATCAAACCATTCTTTTTCCTAACAAAATGCATAACAAATTTTATAAATTTCATAACAAATCTTATAAATTGTAATAGCATTTTATAAGATGCTATGATATAATAGCATATTATATCAATGAACTATTGATCCCTGACTTTTTTATATTTCATATTGCCCTAACCATTGCCCAAAATCACTTCAACTAGAAATCACTTCAACTAGAAATATCAACTAGAAAATGCCATTTTCTCTCCTCTATACATTTATTTATTTATTTATTTAAATTAGTGAGTCACCGTCAGGGTACAGTTACAAATTTACCCATCTTCGCGCATGTGTTTCCCTCATACAATATTTGGGAATCCACCCCTCCACCAGTGTCCATTCTCCACCACCAATGAACCCATTATCCCTCCCACCCTCCAATCCTATATCCCACCCACCCCACCCCGCCTCTGTGGCAGGGTATTCCATTTTGTTCTCTCTCTCCATCTGGGTGTTGTGGTTCGCAATAGGGGTATTGAGTGGACATTGTATTCACTGTCTAGTCTACTTTCAGCACGCATCTCCCTCCCCGCACAGGATCTCCAACCACATTTTACTTGGTGTTCCCTTCTCTATCTGGGCTGTCTTTTCCCCAGCATGTGAGGCCAGCTTCCAAGCCATGGAGCCAAACCTCCTTGTATTATATACTACTATTCTTGGGTGTTAGTCTCCTACTCTATTATTTTATATTCCACAGATGAGTGCACTCTTTCTATATCTGTCCCTCTTTCTGTCTCATTTCACTTAGCATGATACTTTTTTTTGTGGATCATATTTTATTTATTTTAATTTTTTAAATTTTATTGAATCACCGTGAGATAGTTACAAGCTTTTATGTTTGGGTTACAATCTCACAATGACCAAACACCCATCCCTCAAGCAGTGCACATTCCCCACCACCAGTATCCAAGGTATACCTCCTCTTTCTCACCCTCCCCCTGCCTCTAAGACAGACAATATTTCCCATACTCTCTCTCTCTATTTTTGGGCATTATAGCTTGCAACACAGACACTGAGAGGTCATCATATTTGGTCCATTATCTACTTCTGGCATGCATCTCCATCCCAACTTGTTTGGGGAGCACTTTTGAAGGGGAGACACAGTTAATCTTTCTTATTCAGGGACTCTATGCTTGTGAATTTGCCTCCTGGCTAAGATTGATGTGTAACCCCCAAATCAATATTTCTGGTGCCTTTGTGGTTGTTTTTGAACACACACAAGAGCCATGAGAACTTTGAGTCAATCACCATGTGCTCTACAGTCAAGAGTCGACAAGTGGGCACCCTGCCTTTTCTCAGCCTCATCCTACAAGAAAGTGTTTGTGTGTTTGTGCCCCATCTCCTAATTCCTTGTGCTTTTTGTTGGCCATTTTGTTGTTAAAAATGACACCTCCCCACCACCCAGAGACACACATGTAACACAGTGGTGCTGTCCAGTATCTCCGAGAAGTCTATGATGTGTCTTGAAGAGAGGACGTGTGTGTTGGATAAGCCTCATTCAGGCATGAGTTACAGTAGTCCCGACTGTGAGTTCAATGTTAATGACCCACCAATATATATTATTATTTTTTTGAAAAAACTTATACAAATTTATTCTCAGTTTGGAATAAGAAAAACTTGTTGCCAAGAGAATCCCAAAGGTCACCAGACCTTTTACATTGGCAAAATGTAAGTTCATATGCTTTTTTTTTTATTGAATCACCATGTGGAAAGTTACAAAGCTTTCAGGCTTAAGTCTCAGTTACATAATGCTCAAACACCCATCCCTTCACCAGTGCATATATTCCACCACCAAGAATCACGATAAACCTCCCACTCGGCCCCCCGCCCCCCAACCCCTCACCCCGCCTGTGTAGCTGATAAATTTCACTTTACGTTCTCTTTACTTTGATCACATACAAACAAAAAAACTCACTATTATTGTTTGGAGTTCCCCCCCTTCCAGAGTCGGACCTGCTGGAAAGGAAGCATTTGATAATTTGTTTTCCATTGCTGAGAATGAAGAGATATGAGGTCGTGTGGCCACAGTAGCGGCCTCGAGGTTCTAGATTTCTGTATTTTAGTATTTTAGTGACTAAGTCCAGAGGGCTTTCTGCCAGAGGTTGCATCATTGCTAGCTAGTACCTCTCTGCTACTTTATATTCCACATATGAGTGCAATCTTTCTGTGTCTGTCTCTTTCTTTCTGACTCATTTCACTCAACATGATACTTTCCATGTTGATCCACTTCTATGCAAATTTCATGACTTCATGCTTTCTAACAGCTGCATAATATTCCATTGTGTAGATGTACCAAAGTTTTTTTAGCCAGTCATCTGTTCTGGGGCATTTGGGTTATTTTTTTCCAGATTCTGGCTATTGTAAACTGTGCTGCAAAGAACATACAGGTGCAGATGTCATTTTCACTATACTTTTTTGCTGCTCGGGGGTAAATTCCCAGGAGTGGTATTGCTGGGTCAAATGGAAGCTCGGTTTCTAATTTTTTGAGAAGCGACCATATTGTTTTCCAAAAGGGCTGAACCAATCAGCATTCCCACCAGCAGTGTAGGAGGGTTCCTTTCTCCCCACAACCAAGCCAACAGCGGTTTTGTTATTTTGGATGTGAGCTATTCTGTTGTGTGAGGTGGTATCTCATACTTGTTTTGATCTGCATCTCCCTGATGATTAGTGATGAAGCGCATTTTTTCATGTGCCTTTTAAACATTTGTATTTCCTCCTTGAGAAAGTTTCTGTTCATTTATTCACCGCACTTTTTGATGGGGTTGGATGTTTTATTTTTGCAAAGGTCAACTGTTGCCTTGTATACCCTTGAGATCAATCCCTTATCAGATGGGTATTGGGTGAATATCCTTTCCTATTCTGTAGATTGCCTTTGTATTTGGATCACTGTGTTTTCTGCTGTGCAGAAGCTTCTTAGTTTAATATAGTCCCATTTGTTTATTTCTGTTTCTACTTGATTGCTCAGGTCCATGTCATCTTTGAAGATACCTTTGGCTTCAATATCGTGGAGGGTTTTTTCGACCTTGTCTTCAATGTACCTTATGGTTTGTGTCTGATGTTGAGGTCCTTAATCCATTTTGATCTGACTTTTGTGTATGGTGTTAGATCGAGTTCTAAGCCCATTTTTCTGCATGTGGCTGTCCAGTTATGCCAGTACCATTTGTTGAAGAGGCTTTCCTTGTTTCACTTCACATTTCTTGCCCACTTCTCAAGGATCAGATGATCATATATTTTGGGTTGCATGTAGGGATATTCCACCCTGTACCATTGATCAGCGGCTCTGCCTTTGTTCCAGTACCATGCTGTTTTAATTGTTACCGCTTTTTAGTAAAGTTTGAAGTTGGGGAGGGTGATGCTTCCCATCATCTTTTTCCCAAGAATTGCTTTAGCTATTCGTGGGCGTTTATTGTTCCATATGAATTTCAGGAGTGTTTGATCAATTTGTTTTAAGAATTTCATGGGTATCCTTATAGGGATCGCATTGAATCTGTATAGTGCTTTGGGGAGTATTGCCATTTTGACAATGTTAAGTCTTCCTATCCAAGAGCAGGGAATATGTTTCCATTTTCTCGTGTCCTCTTTAATTTTGTTGAATAGCGTTTTGTGGTTTTCCTTGTAGAGATCCTTTATTTCCTTAGTTAGGCTGATTCCTAGTTACTTGATCTTCTGCGGCACAATTGTGAATGGAATTTTTTTTTTAATGTCACATTACTCTGATTCGCTATTTGCGTATAGGAAGGCCATGGATTTTTGGGTATTGATTTTATAGCCTGCAATTTTGCTGTACAAGTCTATTATTTCTAGGAGTTTCTTAGTGAACGTTTTAGGATTTTCTAGGTATAGAATCATGTCATCTGCAAATAGTGAGAGCTTGATTTCTTCCTTTCCTATCTGTATACACTTACTGTCTTTTTCTTGCCTAATTGCTATTGGAAGTACTTCCAGTACTATGTTGAACAGAAATGGTGAGAGTGAGCATCCTTGTCTTGTCCCTGATCTTAGAGGGAAGGCCCTTAGTGTTTCTCCATTGAGGATAATGCTTGCCATGGGTTTGTGGTATATGGCTTTTACTATCTTGAAGAAAGTTCCTTGTAAGCTTATTTTTGTGAGTGTTTTCATCATAAATAAGTGTTGGATCTTGTCAAATGCTTTCTCTGCATCTATTGAAATGATCACATGGTTTTTATTTTTATTTTTGTTGAAATGATGGATTATGTTGATTGATTTCCTGAATGTTAAACCATCCTTGCAACCCTGGGATAAATCCTACTTGATTGTGATGAATGATTTTTTTATGAGTGTTGGATTCTATTTGCTAGTATTTTGTTGAGAATCTTCGCATCCATGTTCATCAGGGATATTGGCCTGTAGTTTTCTTTGTTAGTGGTATCTTTATTTGCTTTTGGTATTAAGGAGATATGTGCTTCATAGAAACTGTTTGGTAGAGTCCCTGTTTCTTCAATTTCCTTGAATAACTTGAAGAGAACTGGCAACAGGTCATCTTTAAATATTTGGAAGAATTTGCTAGTGAATCCATTCTGGCCTGGGCTATTGTTTTTGGGAAGATATTTGATAACAGTTTCATTTTCCTTGATATTGATGGGTATATTCAGGTATTCCAAGTCATCTTGATTCAGTTTGGGAGATTGTAGGAATCAAGGAATTTGTCCATTTCTTTTAGGTTCTCTTGTTTCATGGCACAGAGATTTTCAAAGTAGTCTCTGACAATCTTTTGAATCTCATTGGTTTCTGTTGTGATATCCCCTTTTGATTTCTGATTCAGTTTATTAATCTTGTTTACTTTCTCAAAGAACCAGCTCTTTGTTTTATTGATCTTTTGGATTATATTTTTGGGTTTCCCTAATGTTAATTTCTGCTCTAAGTTTTATTATTTCTTTCCTTAGGTCTGGCTTGGGTTCCTTTTGCTGGTCCTTTTCTAAGATATTGATCTGTGAGGTCAAGCTCTCTATGTAGGCCCATTCCTCCCTCCTGAGGAATGCTAGCAGGGCTATAAATTTTCCTCTTAACACAGTTTTAGCCAAGTCCCATAGGTTCTGATAGCTTGTGTCTTCATTCTCATTTATTCCAATGTATTTTTTATTTCCTTGCTTTCCTTTTTGATCCACTCGTTGTTTAACAGGGAGTTGTTTAATTTCCAGGTGTTCGATTTGGTGCTCTATGTCTGTGTGTGCTTAGCTTCTATTTTCAGTGCATCGTGGTCCGAGAAGGTGGTTGATACAATTTCTATCTTGCTGATTCTATTGAGGTATGTTTTGTGACCCAGTACGTTTTCTATTTTGGAGAATGTTCCATTTGCACTGGAAAAGAATGTATATTCTTTCTTTTAGGGGTGTAAAGCCTTGTATAGATCTATAAGCCCTCTGTCTTCCATTTCTTCCTTCAGGACCATTTTTTCTTTGCTTAGTTTTGTTCTTGTCGATCTATCCAAAAGTGATAAGACGGTGTTGAAGTCTCCGACTACTATTGTGGTGCTAGTGATGTCCTCCTTAAAGTTTGTTAGGAGTTGTTTTAAATATTTAGCTGGTCTCTCATTAGGTGCGTATACATTTAAGAGTGTGATTTCTTCCTATTGTACATATCCCTTGATGAATAGAAAATGACCATCACCGTCCCTTCTAATCTTTTTCAGCCTGAAATCTATGTTGTTAGAAACTAGTATGTCCAACCCAGCTTTTTCGAGGGAGTTTTTTGCTTGTAGGATTGTTTTCCATCCTTTGACTTTGAGCCTGTGTTTGCTCTGACTGTTCAGGTGTGTTTCTTGTAGGCAGCAAATACTTGGGTTTAGTTTTCGAATCCATTTTAGCGTGATACTTTTCATGTTGATCCACCTATATGCAAAGCTCATGACTTCATCTTTTCTAACAGCTGCATAGTATTCCATTGTATAGATGTACCAAAGTTTCTTCAACCAGTCATCTGTTTTCAAGCACTTGGGTTTTTTCCAGATTCTGGCTATTGTAAACAGTGCTGCGATGAACATAAAAGTGCAGATGTCTTTTCTACTATAGTTTTTTGTTTCTCCGGGATATATTCCTAGAAGCGGTATTGGTATTGCTGGATCAAATGAAAGCTCTATATCTAATTTTTTGAGAAGTGTCCAAATTGTTTTCAAAAAGGGCTGAACCAGTCAGCATTCCCACCAGCAGTGTAGAAAGGTCCCTTTCTCCCCACATCCTCTCCAATAGCGGTTGCTTTTGTTCTTTTGGATGTGTGCCATTCTCTGTTGTGTGAGGTGGTATCTCAAAGTAGTTTTGATCTGCATCTCCCTGATGATTAGTGATGTAGAGCACTTTTTCATGTGCCTTTTGGGCATTCGTATCTGTACCTTAGAAAAGTTTCTGTTCATTTCTTTGGCCCATTTTCTGATGGGGTTGGATGTTTTCTTCTTGTAGAGTTCAACCAGTGCTTTATATACCTTGATATCAACACCTTATCGGTGGGGTACTAGGTGAATATCCTTTCCCATTCTGTAGATTGTCTTTGTATTCTGGTCACTGTATCTTTTGCGGTGCAGAAGCTTTTAGTTTAATGTAGTCCCATTTGTTTATGTCTGTTTCCATGTGGTTGGTCAGTTGTGTGTCATCTTTAAAGATACCTGTAGCTTCAATATCGTAGAGGGTTTTGCCGACCTTGTCTTCAATGTACCTTATGGATTGTGGTCTGATGTTGAGGTCTTTGATCCATTTTGATCTGATTTTTGTGCATGGTGTCAGGTCGAGTTCTAAGTCTATTCTTTTGCTTGTGGTTTTCCAGTTATGCCAGCACCATTTGTTAAAGAGGCTTTTCTTGTTCCACTTCACATTTCTTGCTCCCTTATCAAAGATTTTATGATCATACATTTGAGGTTGTGTGCAGGGATATTCCACTTTGTTCCACTAGTCTGCAGCTCTGCCTTTGTTTCAGTACCATGCTGTTTTAATTGTTACCGCTTAGTAGTAAAGTTTAAGTTTGGGGAGGGTGATGACTCCCATCATCTTTTTTCCCAATAATTGTTTTAGCTATATGTGGGAGTTTGTTGTTCCATATAAATTTCAAGATTACTTTATCCATTTCTATGAAAAATTTCATGGGTATATTTATAGGGATCGCATTGATTCTGTATAATGCTTTGGGGAGTATTGCCATTTTCACAATGTGATTCTCCGTATCCATGAGCAGGGGATATGTTTCCATTTCCTCATGTCCTCTTTTATTTCATGGAGTAGCGTTTTATAGTTTTCTTTGTAGAGGTCCTTTACTTCTTTAGTTAAGCTGATTCCAAGGTACTTGATTTTCTGGGGCACAATGGTGAATGGGATTGCTTTTTTCATGTCCCTTTCCTCTGTGTCATTGTTTGCAAATAGGAAGGCCATGGATTTTTGGGTATTGATTTTATAGCCTGCGACTTTACTGTACAAGTCTATTGTTTCTAAGAGTTTCTTAGTAGAGGTTTTAGGCTTCTCTAGATAGAGTTTCATATCATCTGTGAATAGTGAGAGTTTGATTTCTTCTTTTCCTACCTGGATGCCTTAATATCTTTTTCTTGCCTAACAGCTATTGCAAGTACTTCCAATACTATATTGAACAGCAGTGGTGAAAGTGGCCATCCTTGCCTTGTCCCTGATCTTAGAGGAAAGGCCCTTAGCTTTTACCCATTGAGGATAATACTTGCCATAGGTTTGTGGTAGATGGCTTTGACTATCTTGAGAAAAGTTCTTCCAAAACCCATTTTGGTGAGAGTATTCATAATGAACGAATGTTGGATCACATCAAATGCTTTGTCTGCATCTATTGATAAGATCGTATGGTTTTTATCTTTACTTTTGTTGATGTGATGAATTATGGTGATTGATTTCCAATTGTTAAACCATCCTTTCATCCCCAGGATGAATCCCACGTAGTCATAGTGTATGATCTTTTTGATGAGTTGTTGGATTCTATTTGCCAATATTTTGTTGAGGATCTTCGCATCGGTATTCATCAGGGATATTGGTCTATAGTTTTCTTTTTTTGTGGTGTCTTTGCTTGCTTTTTTATTCGGGAGATATGTGCCTCATAGAAACTGTTTGAGAAGGTTCCTGTTTTTTCAATTTCCTGGAAAAGCTTGAGGAGAACTGGCAACAGGTCCTCTTTAAATGTTTGGAAGAATTCGCCAGTGAATTCGTCTGGACCTGGGCTTTGTTTTGGGGGAGAATTTTGATTATAAATTTATAAATTGAGTGGCCCTACTTCATGGGACTCAGTTATGTGGATATGGACCTCAGTTAAACATTAGAACCCACCAAAACTACACCCTGAAATGCTTAGATAATTATGAAGTGACTGGGATCAAACTTGGGGCTCTGAAATTGAAAACCACATGTTCATTCCTATGCTTCTTTCTCAAATCATTCCACTTTCCTCTTATATATATATAATGTAAACAAGAAATAAAATTATAGTAATTCTTATAAACTTTATATAGTACATAATCACACAAGGAATTGTGGTTTAGTCATTTCCTGTCTTCTTTAGACATGTTTGCTTATGGCTAGACTGAGCTGATCTGTACCCATCAACCATAATGATATCAAACACCTTTATTTGGATCTTGCTTTAAGTAGATTTACTTAAATTGGTGGGTCAATGATCCTCAACTACTAGATGAATAAAATTATTGCTAACAATTCACTGATCACATGCTCTCTTCACTTCTTTACAGTACAAATATGTTTATTTGAAAGTTCAATGGATAGAAGATAAAATAAAACTTTAAACACATTTGGATGAAATAAGTTATTCTATTGCTGGGTCAAATGGGAGCTCAATTTCTAATTTTTTGAGAAGCATCCATATTGTTTTCCCAAAGGGCTGAACCAGTCAGCATTCCCACCAGCAGTGAAGGAGAGTTTCTTTCTCCCCACATCCATGCCAAAACCAGTCACTTTTTTTCTTTTGGATGTGGGCCAGTCTCTGTGGTATGAGATGGCATCTCATTGTTGTTTTGATCTGCATTTCCCTCATTAGTGATGAGGAGCATTTTTTCATATGACCTTTAGCCATTCAGATTTCTTCCTTGAGAAAGTTTCTGTTCATTTCATTGCCCCATTTTCAGATAGGGTTGGATGTTTTCTTCTTGTGGATTTCAACTAGTGCCTTGCAAATCCTTGATATCAACCCCTTATCAGATGGGTATTGGGTGAATATACTTTCCCATTCTATAGACTGTCTTTGTATTCTGGTCACTGTATCTTTTTAGGTATAGAAGCTTCTCAGTTTCAGATAGTCCCATTTGTTTATCTCTGTTTCCACTTGCCTAGTTAGTGGCGAGTCCTCTTTGAAGATCCTGTAGCTTAAATGTCCTGGAAGGTTTTGCCGACCTTGTCTTCAATGTACCTTATGGATTCTGGTCTAATATTGAGGTCTTTAATCCATTTTGATCTGAATTTTGTGCATGTTGTTAGGTATAAGTCTGAGCCCATTATTTTGCATGTAGCTATCCAGTATTGGCAGCACCATTTGTTAAAGAGGATTTCCGTGATCCACTTCACATTTCATGCTCCCTCATGAAAGATTAGATGATCATATATTTGAGGGTGTGTGTAAGGATATTTTATCCTGTTCCATTGGTCTACTGCTCTGACTTTATTCCAGTACCATGCAGTTTTAATTATTACCGCTTTGTAGTAGAGTTGAGAGTGGGCATCTTTGCCTTGTTCCTGATCTGAGAGGGAATGCCCTTAGTTTTTCCCCATTTAGAATAATGCTTTCTATAGTCTTGTGGTAGATGGCTTTGCCTATATTGAGGCAGTTTTCTTCTATGTCCATTTTGGTGAGCGTTTTCATCATAAACGAGTGCTGGATCTTGTCAAATGCTTTCTCTGCATTTATTGACATGGTCATATGGTTTTTATCATTTCTTTTGTTGATATGGTAGATTATGTTGATTGACTTCCGAATGTTGAACCACGCTTGCATCCCCGGGATGAATCCCACTTGGTCGTGGTGTATGATCTTTTTGATGAGTTGTTGGATTCTATTCGTTAATATTTCGTTGAGGATCTTTGCATCCGTGTTCATCAGAGATATCGGCCTGCAGTTTTTTTTTTTGTGGTGTCTCTGTTTGCTTTTGGTATTAGGGTGATATGTGTTTGGGAATATATCCTGGAGATGCAAAAGTAGAGTAAATATGACATCTGCACCTATATGTTTCTTGCAGCACAGCTGAGTGCCCGAGAACAGAGGATTGGTTAAAGAAACTTTGGTACATCTAAACTATGGAATACTATGCAGATATTAGAAAAGATGAAGTCATGAAATTTTCATATATGTGGATCAACATGGAGAATGTCATGTTAAGTGAAATGAGTCAGAAAGAGAAGGACAGATTTAGAAAGATTACACTCATTTGTGGAATATAAAGTAACAGGATGGGAGACTAACACCCAAGAATAGTAGAGATAAGTACCAGGAGGACTACTTCACAGCTTGGAAGCTGACCTCACATGTTAGGTGAAAAAGCAGCTCTAATGGAGAAAGGATCACCAAGCAAAGGGTGCTAGATGGGCCCTCTAGGGATGGGAGATACAGGCTGAAATAGACTATAGACTAAACATGATGCCTACTTAATGCCTCTGTAGAAAACACAGCACCCCAAAAGAGAGTGAGAAAAAATGGCAATGCCCTGCCACAGAGGCAAGGTGGGATGAAGGGGACAGGGTGGGGTTGGTGGGAGGGCTGCTGGAACTATTGCTGGTGGAAAATGGGCACTGGAGGAGGGATGGGTACTCGCTCATTGTATAACTGAAACATTGGAAGTCTGTAACTTTGTCTCATAGTTATTCACTAATAAAATTTTTTTAAGTTATTCTAAATATATGTCTATTTTTCTTTCCAATCTTTCTATATGATATATTTACAAATACAAATTATTGTTTGAAATCATTGCCAATGTTGTTGCATTCATCTTGTGTGTGGGTAAAATAAAACAATTTAGTTATTTATTTTTCAAAAGGGCTAGAGTGATAGCACAGTGGGTAAGGCATTTGCCTTGCATACAGCCGACCTGGGTTTTATTCCTCCATCCCTCTCAGAGAGCCTGGGAATCTACCAAGAGTGTCCCACTCACACTGCAGAGCCTGACAAGCTCCCCATGGTGTATTCAATATGCCAAAAACAGCAACAAGTCTCACAATGGGGACATTACTGGTGCCCGCTCAAGCAAATCAATGAGCAATGGAATGACAGTGATACAGTGATACAGTGATTTTTCAAAAATATTTATTTAAGGGTTTTCCACTGTAACGGAACCTTGTGTTTAGACAGGTAGTGTGTGAAGAGTCGGGCCAGTGTATTGATAAGAACTGGCAGAAAATTCTTCAGGTGTTCGGGTTTGACCTTGTCAGGACCAGGTTCTGTTCTCATCTTTACCAGCAAAATTGCGTGTAGGATTTCAGTAGGGAGAATATTGGGAACGACATATCCATCCTGCGGAATTTGGTATGTGGGTATGTAGACATGGCTGTCAAAGAGATCCGAGTAGAAGTTGTGAATAATTTTCTTCATTACCTTTCTCGAGGATGTGATAGATCCATCGGGACGTCTGAGGGCAGTCATCTTGGTCTTGTAGTTGACGAAGGACAGGCGAGTATTGCAAATACTTTTCCCGGCTTCTGCTACACTGGCCAACACTGCTGCTCTTCTCTCTTTGAGGTCTTCCTTTATTGCTTCTCTGCACAGCTTTGTGTGCTCGGATGTTAGCTTGTGGTTGCCTGAGGCTCTCACCAAACCACATTGACAAATGAGCTCAAGAGTTTCTGAAGACAGGCATCTGTTTGTGGCTTTCTCACTCGGCATTCTTTGCACAGACATGGATGTGCTGAACCATTCAATCGTATTCTTCGTTGATGTTGTTAAGGACGGCAACTTCCCACATTGTTGCAATAGTGCCAAAGAGCTCCCAGTTGGTGGTCATTCTGGGAGTTGTCTTCTTAGACTTAAATTTTGCAGACTTTTCTCCCCGCTCTGTGAAGTAGAATTTCGCACGAAGGAGACAGTGGTCAGATCCCGTTTGGAATTTTGGGACAACAGCGACATCGGTCAGGCAAAACCTTCAATTGAATATGATGTGGTCAATTTCATTGTGGAACTGTCCACTGGGAGACTCCCATGTCCAGAGTTTAGATTCGGCCTTCTGGAACTGTGAGTTACCATGGATGGTCTTGGTCGACATGATAAATTCAGATAGTCTCTCACCCTGATCGTTCCATTCTAGGCCATGTGTCCCAATGTGGAGTTCTTCAGGCGACCTTCTCGGACCTATCTTGGCATTAAAATCACCAACAATGATCTTGTAGAGGGTGTGGTCTTCTTTATAGAACTTCTCCAGTTCCATGTAGAACCTCTCAATTTCTTCTTCATTGTAGTTGGAAGTTGGTGCGTAGACGATGAAGATAGAAACTGCAGGCAGTGAGCCACATCTATTCAAGCGCAATCGTCCAATTCGGGTTGTTAGGCATTCGAATGAATCAATGCTCATGGCCAAGTTCGTGTTGACAAGGACACCAAACACCAACACCGCCTCTGTTGTCGCATGTTCCCAGGAACAATTCTTCTCCAGTGTCAAAAATGGCGTGATATTATTGATGTCTCCTCGTTTCGATCAGACCAATGATGTCGTATTTGATCTTCTGCACTTGCACCATCAGGTCCTCGATGGATGCTTCTGATGCCAGTGACCATGCATTGAAACCAGTAGGACCATTCTGTGGTACAAGAAGGGAGACATCCATGACTCAGCAACTATCGCCCAATCTGCCTGTTGTCTGTCGTCTACAAGTTGTTCACTCGTGTCATCCTGAATAGAATAGGCAGAAGATTAAACGAAGGACAACCATGTGAGCAAGTGGAGTTCTGAAGGGGACTCAGCACGATAGACCATATCTACACAGTGACCAAACTCACCGAAGTTTCTTGAGAGTTCAAGATGCCGCTCTGTCTAACATTCATCGAATTAAAGAAGGCCTTTGATTCTGTTGAGACTGAGGCGGTCATCAAAGCCTTGGTCAAACAGGGCGTTCAAACTCAGTATATCAAAATCCTCCACAAGCTGTATTGTGGATTCACCACCAGGATCTCACCATTCTACAAGGAAGTGATCATTGATGTAAAGAGACGGGTGCGGCAAGGTGATACCATTTCACTGAAACTCTTCAGTGCTGCCCTTGAGAACATCATGCAACAACTGGAATGGGAAGGAATGGGAGTGAAGATAGAGGGTCGGCAATTGCACCACCTCCGCTTCGCTGATGACATCGTTCTCATAACACTAAACATTAGCCAAGTGGCACAAATGCTGGTCGACTTCGACCACGAGTGTGGAAAGGTCGGATTGCAGCTGAATCTCAACAAGACAATGTTCATAAAAAACGAACTGGTCCCTGAAGTTCCATTTGCTCTCAATGGAATGAACATCTCTGAATGCAGCAGCTATGTGTACCTGGGTCGAGAAATCAACATGAGGAATGACTTGGTGCCAGACCTGCACAGGAGGAAGAGAGCAGCGTGGAATGCCTTCAAGAGCGTTGAAGAGTGGTTAAGAAAATGAAGAACCTCGGACTCCGGGTGCATCTTTTTGATTCCACCATTCTTCCTGCACTAACATATGCCTCAGAGACCTGGGCCCTACACAAGCAGGATGAGAATGCTATTAGGGTATCCCAAAGAGGAATCGAAAGAGCTATGCTGGGAATATCATGTCTCACTCAAGTGAGAGAAGGAATCTGGAGTTCTGACCTCCATCGACGGTCAAAAATCAGGGATGCTGTCTCATTTGCCAAGGCATCAAAATCAGATGGGCCGGTCATGTAATGCGATTCAGAGACGACCGTTGGACTAGAGCTGTTACAGACTGGATTCCACAGGACATCAGAAGACTTCGTGGCCGCCCACCAACTAGATAGTCAGATTTCTTCGTCAAATCTCTGAGTGAATTATTTGAGGCTCTTTCTGTTCCTGGAGCGAGCAGGGATCATTGGGCTACATTAGCTCGCGATAGGGACAAATGGAGATGTTACTGGTGCCCGCTCGAGCAAATCGAAGATCAACAGGAGTACAAGTGATACAAGTGATTTATTTAAGGGGATTGTAAACACCCAAGAATGTGAATTTGGACTTCTCAAGAGGTAATCATGCACCAGGCTTTTAGGCTAGGGTTGGCCTATTTGGGGTGATCTCTTTGTTCATCACAAAGTTGGAAATCTCAAGGTTATTTTTATTGAGGTCACAAAACACCTATATTTTGCTGCAGATACTAAAAATAGTCTATTTTTGTTTCTTATAGCATTTCTTACATTGTTTTACCTACAATAATGTGTATGCCTTAGGAAAAAGTGTAAAGTAAGTAAATCTTGTACCTGCATCCTAGTGGTTAAGCAAGCTTGCCTCCAGGTCCACGTCCAAGAGTTTTTAGGGGTCTTAAGACTATAGCATGTTTTCATTCAGAGTACAACATGGTACCAGGAATTGAAATGGGATCGGAAACAGACAAAGCATCTGCTCTAACCCTATGCCATTATTCCATTCCACAAAATAATTTCTCATTTATTCTCTGTTCTGCCCTTACTGGGCTCCTTAATTCTCAAACCACAAACTTATGCTCCACCAACATATACTTCAGATGACATCATTGTGATGAATAATGCTGCCCATAAGTTGGAGTGAGAGTGCAGCAGGTGGGGTATTGCCTTGCACAGAGTCCACCAGGGTTCAAACCCTGATACCCTCTATGTTGCCCTGAGCCTTCTAGGAGTGATCCCTGAGTACAGAGCCAGGAGTCATCCCTAAGAACTGCCCTGTCTGATGTGGTCCAACAACAAAAACTTATTTCCTTTTATGTTTTAGCCATATCCAGTTGTGCTCAGGGATCACTCTAGTCTTAATTGTCACAGCTCATTCCTGGCTGGCTCTGTGCTTCGGGATCACTTTAAAGACTATATATGATGTTGAAGATGGAAGGGTACTACAGGAAAAGTAAGCACCTGGTCCACAATATTATGTCTTTAAACCAATAAAGTTACTTTAAAATAAATAAAGTAATGCCTCTCAATATTTCCACAAGCTAGTATTTCTTCATACAGTGAAATGGATCATTTTATCCCATGCAAATTCTGAAGTTGCTCTTCAATATTTTTTGGTATTGAATCACTGTGAGATAAAACATTGCAAAATTGTTCATGATTGAGTTTCAGCCGTACAATGTTCCAACACTCATCCCTCCAGCAATGTAATTTTCTACCACCAGTGTCCCCAGCTCCCCACTTTCCTTCAAGCCACCCTTAACCCCAGTCTGGCTCTATGGCAGGCATCTCTCTTTTCTCTCTCTCTCTCTCTCTCTCTCTCTCTCTCTCTCTCTCTCTCTCTCTCTCTCTCTCGTCCTAGGCATTATGGTTTGTGATAAAGATGCTGAAAGGTTATCATCTCTATCCCTTTACCTGCTTTCAACACTCAGTTTTGTCCAGAGTTACCATTCCCAACTAGTATTGCCAAAACGGACCTTCCTCTGTCTTAACTACCCTCCATCTCCCACAGCATAGGTCCACCATTGATAAGTTCTCCAGGTTCATTTTCCATGGCCTTGGATATTAGTTTCAACTATTATTTTATGTCCCACAAATGAATGCGGTCACTCTGTATCTGTCCCTCTCCTCCTTACTCATTTTACTCAGGCATAATACTCTCCAAGTTTATTGTTTATAGACAAATTTCTTGACCTCACTTTTATCTAACAGCTGTGTAGTATTCAATTGTGTAGGTGTACCATAGTGTTTATCCATATGTCTGTTCTTGGGCACTCAGGTTGTTTCCAGATTCTGGATATTGTGAATAGTGCTGCAATGAACATAGAAGTGCAGATAGTGTTTCTGCTGTTGTTGCATTCTTTCCATATTCTATAACATATTTCACATAAAATTTTAAAAAATGGTTATAAGTCAGTCACTAACTAGAGGAATATTTATTAAGCATATACTACAGAAAAAAGTTGGTCGAGGGCTTTAATTTGGAAATATATATATACATATATATTTACACCAAATATGTAATTCTGTAGGTTTCTTCAAACATAATTTGCACTTCAGATTCCTCTTGAGATGTGATCAATTTGAGCTCTGTTCCCATTTTTTCCTTCTCTCTATTCTCCCAAGATCAAACCACATTCTAGGGAGTCTCTATAGTATAAAACATCATTGCAGAATTCAGTCATTTAATTTCTGTTATATATTTGAAAGAATACTTTGTCTCTACTAAACAATGATTTATATAATATTTCTTATATTACAAAACTTTTACATCAGTAACTGGTAATGTTCTGTTTCTTTTCGTTTGGTAAGTCATTGAACCTTATTTATGGTACAGTTTTCTTGGATCCTGGGCTTTGAAAAAAATTCTTTGCTTTGCTTCGAAGAGACAATATTCTGTCTACAAGTAAAAGTATACAAAACTTATAAGGAAAGTAAAAGTGCCTGTATTACGGTTAACTTAGGACCTCTTTTCTCTTTCTACTTGAAAAAATAAAATCAAGCACTAATAAATTCTAAATTATCTATAAAATGTGATATAGTTAAGAGAACAAAAATTTTCCTGAATAGCATTATATCAGCACACAAAATGCATTGTGAGAAGTGGAAATTCCTCTCGGGAGTGTGCTGAGCTGAGATCCCCCAGTTACCAGAGTGAGCCTATACAGCCTCTTATCCTGGAAACTATAGAGACTTAGGAACCTGGCGTTTTCTGAAAGAGAAGTGGTTACTTGATAAGGAAACATCTTCCAATTACTTCCAATGCACTATTAACCCCTTCTAAAACAATGCTATACATTTACTTTCCCATTATCATGGATGCATTATGTAAGAAATAACTCTTCTCTTTTGTTTTCAATAATAAGAACGTAAAACAAAATGTAGAGCTCTCTGAAGTCAGGAAATCACCCTCAAGAGCTTAAAATGTTGTTTGTTGATAAAAGATATTTCTTGACTATTTATAAATTGGATTAATTAGTGGTCAATATAGAGAAATCCACCAAACTGGTATAACACACTGTAGCATGGTAGCACTGTCGTCCCGTTGTTCATCAATTTGCTAGAGCGGGCACCAGTAATGTCTCCATTGTGAGATTTATTGTTACTGTTTTGGGCATAGCAAATACGCCATGGGTAGCTTGCCAGGCTCTGCCATGTGGGCAGGATACTCTCGGTAGCTTGCTGGACTCTCCGAGAAAGATGGAGGAATTGAACCTGGGTCAGCCATGTGCCAAGCAAATACCCTACCCACTGTGCTATCACTCCTGAGCTCAGGTCCAAGAGTAAACCCTGAGCACTGTGGCCAAAACCTTGGAAACGATGGCAGCTGACCAGATCTTTTTAATTTTAACAAAAATTAAAAATTTACAAAAGTGTTAAAATTTTGTACTCTGATTGAGAGTAGTTTAGGCCTCATTCTTTAGATATTAAAATATTATAATTAAAATGCTCATATTTATATTAAGTTGCATGTAAAATATTACAGTAATAATAGAGAAGAATAACATGATGTATGTTTCTTATTTTTTTATTTTATTTTATTGAATCAGCATGTGGAAAATTACAATGCTTTCAGGCTTAAGTCTTAGTCATACAATGCTGAAAAAACCATCCCTTCACCAGTGCCCATATCCCACCACCAAAGACAAAAAAAAAAAAAAACCACAGTACACCTCCCATCCCGCCCACCCCTGCACCCCCCCCCCCACCTTGTAACTGATAAATTTCACTTTACTTTCTATTTACTTTGGTTACATTCAATATTTCAACACAAACCTCACCATTATTATTAGGAGCACCCCACTAGAGTCAGACCTGTTGTGAAGAGAAATGAGGTCGCAAGGCCGCTACTGCGGCCGTGCGGTTTTGTATTTCTGTACTTTTACAAATAAGTCCAGGGAGATTTCTTCCGGATATTCGATCATTGCAAGCTTGTAAACCCCATCTGTGGTCGTCATAATATGGCGGTCCCCACGCCCTTCATCCCCGGGAAGGGACAGGCGAGAGAGAGAGAAATACTGGGCAGGCATGGGGTCACCGCTTAGTTCTCTGGCTGGAGACAATCTGCAAGGAGCAGTCCATGTTGTAGTTGGTTCAGCTGGGTCTGGATTCACGCTCGTGCATCTGTGGAGGAGCCGCACACACCGTTTGTTTCTTATTTTAATCAATATAATCTATTTCCTCTATCCTATATATTTTGAAGTTGATTGATATTGGTTTTTTATTTTATGCTACCTTAATTTTCTGAGGAATTAAGAAGAAATCTTAACCATTAGACATGTTAACTCAGTATGTAGTTTTTATGTTAAAATTGCTTCTACAGATTATAGCTATATAGTTTAAAAATTACTTGTCATGCTTTAATATATTGCAAAATATATTATTCCCACATATATTTGGCTTTAGCTTTGAAACTTTAGGTTTTAGTGAGACAGATGATTTATAAAATTATTCATAATAAGTTTCAAACATACAATGGTCCAACAGTATTCCATTCACCAATTCACCAATATCAATTTACCTCTACTAATGCCCCTAGTTCCTTCCCACCACCCCACCACCACCACCACGGACACACACACCAACCTCCTGCCTTAACAAGCACATTTTTAAGCTTTGTTATTGTAGTTTAGGTCTCCAACTTACAGTGCTGTTGAATGTGGTTTGATAACAAATATACCACACCTCTATGCCACTGATGTATTTGAACCCCCTTTCCCTAACCTTGTTACTCCCCAGCTACCACTTCTTACTTCCCCTTCTATTTCTTTCCTTCCTTATCTTTTCTGTTCTTCTCATTTCCATGATCTATAGTCAATTATACTTGAACTTTCGTCCCTTGATACTTTGCATTAATTTGTATTATTATTCTGCATACCACTGCTAAGTGAGGTCACCTGGAATTTATCATTCTTTATTTGACTTACTTCGCTTAATATGATATCTGCCAGTTTTATCAAACTTGCAGCAAATTGCATGATCTCATCTTTCCTTGCAGCTGCATAGTATTCCATTGTGTTTGTATGTAACAACTTCATTATCCATTCATCAGTCTTTGGACACCTGGGTTGATTTCATATTCTAGCTATTGTTCTCACTGCTGGAACAAATAATAGTGTGAATTTGTCTACTGAATGGATGTTTTTGTATCTTGTGGGATAGATACTAAGAAGTGGAATTGCTGAATCATATGGCAGTTTGATTCTTACTTTTCTGACAAATCTCTATACTATTTTATATAGGGATTTAAACAGAAAACATCCCCACTTGCAGTGGATGAGAGTTCCTTTTTCACCGCATCTCTCCCAAAACAGACTGTTCCCGGTTTTTATGATATGTGCCATTGTCACTGGCATGAGAAGATATCTCATTTGCATATTGATTACGATTTCCCTGATGAGAAATTTTTCATGCACTTATTTGCCACCGCATGTGGGGTCCCCCCTGCGGGCATCATCCTGTCCTGCAGGGAGGACCCTTCGTGGGGCTAAGGAGGGGATGCAACCGAACGAAGAGACACAGAGCCAGAAGGAGGAGGAGGAGAGAGAGTTTATTCACAGCAGTTACAATACTTATACCTCTTAGTGGGAGGGGGCGGTATGCATGCTTGGATCCCCATAGGAACAATAGTAAAATGCAGATCAGGCATGGGCGTTGGGCAGATCAGTCATGGGCGTTAGCTAGTGAGAGAGGAATGGCGAACTGATAAGATCAGTAAGGTCAGCAGTGGTGACCTTGTTACAGGAATCCCAAGTAAGCCTCCGCTTGACTAGAGGATAAGAGCCAGGCTTGTAAAATGGCTCCCAACAACCGCATCTTCAGAGAAGCATCTGTTTATTTCTTCTCCCTATGATAGGAGTTTTGGATATTTTGTATTGATCTTTGTGAATGCTATATATAGCTTCACCTGTTACTTTGAGTGAAAATATTTTCTTCATTCAATTGGATGACAATTAGTTTCTGCCTATGGTTCCTTCCCATGCAGAAACTTTTAAATTTGTTTTAGTCTCTTCTGCTTATTTTGACTTTGCCAATGGAATAATATGATTGAATATCACTTTGAGGTTCAAATCTTGGAACAGTCTACCTTTATTATCTTCATTGTATTTTATGGATTTTGATATGATCTCAAGGTCTTCAAACCATCTTGAATTAACACTTATATGAAGTCTGAGACATGCAACTAGATTAACTTAATTCATGTAGCTATTCATTTTCCCCTAAACCATGAGATAAAGATGGTTTATGTATTTCATTTTATATTACCAGTTCTATGTCAAAAAGTAATTGACCATGTATTTGAAATTTGTCTTTGATATTCAATTCTAACCCATATTGTTCAGAGAAACTGTCCTTATTCCAGTTTTATTTTGAAAAATATTTTATGACTTTTGCCTTGAGCTTTGCTTTAAAAAATCCCATGAGTCTATGAGTGAAAAATACAACTATAAATGCTTCCTTTTTTTTTTTTCATTTTGATTACAGCCAATGATCCGTTAGATGTACTCCAGGTCCTGTGCACAAGGATCATTACTGATGGTGTGTGGGGAGCCATATCACCACCTAGCATCAAACCAGGGTACCTGCATGCAAGGTAGTCACAATATCCACAATATGTCTCTAGGCCTAATGCTTCAAATTTATGACATTTTTGAGTTACTTTATTATTTCCAATTTTTTCTCTCTACAATTATTTTTCCTGTCATTACACCTATGAAAAACATTCTTTAAATTGTTTTAGGTAAACTAAGCATTTCACTGTCCGGTTAGACTATCACTCCTCCATATTGCTTTGAAAATTTTTTTCTTTTATATTGTATTTAATTTTCAAATGACGATTTGTGTTTAACTGTACAACAATAAGTAATGGGCTTACGTTTATCATAAAAGTTTATTTGTGCAAGTTTTGTTTTGACTCAGATATATAGATATGTCCAGTTTATCCAAATATACTAAAACTCTTATAAAAACCTTGCTACTGCATATTTTCATTATTTTTCTCCCTTTTTAGCAAAATTACAAAGATATTTATGATTGTGTTTCAGGCATATATTGTTCCAACAGTAATCCTACTAGTGCCCCCCCACTAACATCCCCAGTTTTTTTTAGCTTGTGCCATGGAATGAGAGAACATAAAAACATAGATAAATTCTTAGACTACTATAAACATTCCAAGGCTGAAACAGATGATATGAAATAGCTAAAAAGTTCTATAAGTATTGAGGAAATTGAAATGGTAATCAAAAGTGGCCACTCTCCTCATTTCCTCCCCCCCCCAAAAAAAAAATGCCACAAAGGCACAAACGAATTTACTAGTGAGTGCTTTCAAACATTTAAAGAAGAACAATGCCAGTCCCTTTCAGGCTCTTCCAGGAAATCAAAGACAGATAAACACTCTCAAACAAACATTACACTGATACTGAAAGCAGAGATAGTACCTAAAAAGGGAGAATTACTGAGTAATATCCTTGATGACCATAGATGCAAATATCCTCAACAACTTACTGGGAAGTTGAATCCAACAACTCATTAAAACACTGTACACTGTGACCAAGTGAGACTAATGCCTGAAATGCAAGGATGGCCTAACATATGTAAGTCAATCCACATTCTACACCATGTTATTACAAGAAAAATTTAATCTGACCATATTAATAGATGCAGAAATAATATCCAACAAGATTCTACACTGATTCATGATAAAATATCTCAATAAAATGGAAATAAAAGAAACTTTCCTCAACTTAGTTAAACTCATTTGCCAAAAGTCCACAATAAACATTACACTTAGTTAGGAAAAGACTTCTCCATAAAAGACTTCTCCATAAGAGCAGTTACATGATCTGTTATCAGTTACCACTTCAATTCAGTATAGTAGTAGGACTACTTGCCATACCAATCACTGTCACTGTCACTGTCATCAATTTGTTCAAGCGGGCATCAGTAACGTCTCTCATTGAGAGACTTATTGTTACTGTTTTTGACATATCCAATACACACGGGTAGCTTGCCAGGCTCTGCCTCTTAAGCTCGATACTTTGGGTAGCTTGCCGGGCTCTCCAAGAGGGGCGGAGAAATCAAACTTGGGTCGGCCGCGTGAAAGGCGAACGCCCAACAGCTGTGCTATTGCTCCAGCCCATACCAATTAGGAAAGAAAAAGATATTAAGGGCATACACATAGTAAAGTGTCCCGTCCCGCGGGACTAAGTTATTCAGGGTCTGAAGAGGCGCTACCTGAAATAGCAAGGGCGAGAAAGAAGAGGGAGACCAAGCAAGGAACATTGTCAGGGAAGATTAACTGTCCAAAGGCAGGAGAACTGTTCTACAGTAAGAAGCTTGCCAATGGAGTGGGACTGGTATGGGGATGGCTAGGAAGGTAAAGCTATTATATTTTTAAATAAATATTAAATACCACTATATTTCAGGTACTGGACTAGCCATTGGCTCACAGTTATGAATTAGAAGCAGAACAATTTGGCCTACTTTTCTCATATATAAGAACATAATATGTAATATAGATATAAAGGGCATATTATAAAAAAGGACATAAATACTATAATGTATCAGGAGATACAAGATATTGTGAAAACCTAAATTAACAAAAAGACAGTGTGTTCACGGGAAATCTTCCTAAGAGAAACACTAGAGCTGGAGCCTGAAGATAAGAGGAAATAAAGTTTATTGAAAGAATATATGCAGAATGCAAAAGGAAGTGTGGAAGAAAATGCTAAACCCTCTAGTGTAGCCTGATATTATAGATCTGCTAATTTTGTGCTACATTAAGGAAATCAGAATTTATTTTAGAGGCCTGATTTTAAGGTTATGATGTTTTAACTAAATAATTTACGTGACTAGGCCAGAGAGATAGTACAGGAAAATATAGATAGAACTCTCCATGTAGAGTTCTGTATATATATATATATATATATATAATGCATATTATGTACATACATACATATATAATATATAAAGTACTGGTTGTACTCTACAAGAAAAAAGTCCAAATTTTTTTGTATATTTGGTCACATCCTACAGTGCTCAAGGCTTATCACTGGCTCTGCACTCAAGAATCACTCCTGGCAGACTTGGGGACCATGTGGGTTGCTGGGGATCAAATCAGGGTTGGCTGCATGTAAGATATACACTGTGCCAACTGTACTACCATGTACAACCACTCCTGCCCTGGAGTTGAAGTTCTTGTCTTGGATGTAACCAACCTCGGTTTGATCACCTGCAGTCCATTTGGCCCTCTGGGCAGAGTCAGGACAAGCCCTGAACATTTTGGGGTATGACACCCCACCCCCCAAAAAAATGACCTGGCATGTTCACATTAGTGTTTTTAAGAGTCCTCAAGTTATGGAGTTGATAATTAATTGGAATAGAGTAGGAATAGAGACAAAAAGACTCCTTGAGAGACTGTTGGTCAGATGGTAATAAACTGGACCAAGGTAAGATCTATGGGAACAAAGCAAGAGGTAAAGCCACCTAACATCTGATTTCTGTTGACTTAATTATAAGTTAGAATACATCAATGAAAAACAATTTGTTTATCCCCACTACTTAATAAAATACATGAGGACATGTCTATATCACAGATATATGTTTTGGGAATATGCCCTGGGAAGTCATGATGGTCATTTCTATAAAGAACCTTCAGGTAAGTTTTTAGATACACAGATATTGATTGAAATCTAATCAATTTCTTTAATGTGAGTACCTGAAAAGAAAGAAAAACATACATACCTCCAACAAAGAAAATGCATTCACTAAATTAAGATCATTTAGCACTAATCTTACTTGGATCATCATTTCTTAATAGTCTATAATCAGAAAACTATACTTGACTACTTGTTAGGCACATATTTTTAAAAGTTCACAAACTGCACAAGAAATAAAAACATAAATGAACCAAGTATCTACAAATGTATTTTATTTTTTTATATCTCTATTATTTTGCTTCAGTATATTTTATTTCAAAATGATTAGCACATATAATGAAATTAGATATAACCCTCTACAAACATGAGATTTAAAATGCTAAATAAAATTCTAAATAAAATACTAACAAATTTACTACTCTGCATTATGATAAAGAAATTTGCAGTGACTGAAAACTGTTTGGAAATGGTCAAAATTAGAAAATCTATTAGCATAATTTATATGATCAACTAAGCAGACACAAACAAGATAAGCAGTAAAATTTGAGCATAGCAAGCAGAATGTTAACTAACACAGAGTTAATCTGCTTGATAAAATGTACAAAATCAGCATGATTTTCTCAAGTCTTTCGCCAATTTTACACTCACAAAACCCTGCCTTGGCTTACTACTTTCTAGGGAAAGTGGTAAAGTAAAAAGCATTCTTTCACTGACATGCACGGATTTGTCACATTGCCAATCTCCCTTAGCATGATCACTTCTTCTGGATAGAAAAGTTAGAGGGAAAGTACACCCCAAAGCCGCTGGCTCAGCATCTAGTTATAGTCATTCTCCATCACTGCTGTCATGTGCTAAGGCTCTAAATAAAGAGACCCTTCTCTAGATTACTGATGCATGGGATCTGGGTGACAGCTTATGAGTAATAGAAGTCAACAGGAATGAGAACTCTGACCTGCAGAATTATAGCATACAGCATCAGGTTTATGTAATAAACTCTGATTCATATACAAGACAAGCAGATTTCTAAGCAGGAGAACCCTTTCATACAACTTATCCTCCAAGAGAATCTCCCTCTTCTATCCATTAAGCAGTTGACTTCTGCTGGATTGGGCAGTACCCATCATGTGAAGCAGACTTTCAAAGCCCATCAGAACTTTTCTGTCAGTTTAATTTTGTATTATAATTATATTCTATGTTGAAATATGAAGTAGCTGAAGTAGCTAATTTTCAATGCTTCAATGAGAAGTTTGCCAACCCTAATTAACTCCTCCAGTCTTGCAAGATTTTTTCAGTTCCACCAGAAATATGTCTATAATAATTATGAAAAGAAATTAAGACTTATTAGTGTCACAGTTGGTAACAAAGAAGCAAGTTGAAAAATCAAACTTACCAAGAGTGAAAGTTAACCAAGATGTTGAAATAAGGGCTGTGTGCCCAGACAGCACAGTTACTTGGAATTTATCAGTGCCTGTTGAACATGCATGTTGTTCTTCTTTTACATTTCCACTTCTGAGTATTCCAAGATGTTTAAAACTAAGGGTAACTGAATTTTAAAATAAGCTTTTTGATAGAAAGTTTCCAATTGAATAAGTGGCACAAGGTATAGGTTTTTGTTGTGCTTTCCTACAGAAGGGTGCTATAAAAAATGTTTTAAGAGAAACAGATTTATACAACAAAAATAAAAGTTCATTTGAGGCCAGAAAGATAGTACATTAGTAGGGCACTTATCTTACTTGTGGCTGACAAAGGTTTAATTCCAAGTTAATTTCTTTTTGGGCTTGGAGCCCTGCTATGGGTGATCCCTGAATATAGAG
This sequence comes from Sorex araneus, assembly GCF_027595985.1. Classification (NCBI taxonomy): domain Eukaryota; kingdom Metazoa; phylum Chordata; class Mammalia; order Eulipotyphla; family Soricidae; genus Sorex; species Sorex araneus. Next base: position 108,542,034 of record NC_073304.1, read on the forward strand.
CCAGAAGTAAGTCCTGATCACAGCTTGATGTGACCCAAAATAGCCCAAAAATTAAAATTAAATAATCCTTTGAGTATAAACTTTTGTTTATTTATTTATTTATTGCTTTTTGGGTCACACCTGGCAATGCACAGGGGTCATTCCTGGCTTATGCACTCAGGAATTACCCCTGGCGGTGCTCAAGGGACCATATGGGATGCTGGGATTCGAACCCGGGTCGGCTGCGTGCAAGGCAAATGCCCTACCCGCTGTGCTATTACTCCAGCCCCATTGAGTATAAACTTTTAAAAACATTTCCCCATCATTCAATTTCATGTGTTCTTCCCATTAAGTGCTTTATATTTGTTTCCTCTACTGCTGTAGTTAAATTAATCAGAAATTATTAATTTTTTACTAAAATAATTTCTAATTATTTTAGTAGCACTGAGATGGAGAGATACATTATTATTTAGAAATACTTATATTATTTTTATTTTTTTGTTCTGATGTCAATATTTAATTTATCACATGAATACTTTAAAATTTTCTGTTATAATCTTTAAGCTGTTAGATAAATTTACTTTATGAATAGAAAAATACTTATACTATTTTATATTTTTATATTTTATATTTATATTTTATTAAAAGACTGAACTATGAATAATTTAAAAAAGAAATACTTATACTATCTTCTAAATTATTCATAATTCAGTTTTTTTCTTAAAATTCCAAATATGTGAAATGTTCATGCCTAGAAGCAAATATTAATAATGTTATTTCTATTATACTCAATGAATGTCTGTCAGATGTTTGAGATGATAGAAAAGCCTTAGAGATTCCAGAGACCTTCTAACACATTTTGGCATCCAGCGCAGCTTCTTACAGCAATGCACTGGGACTGTGAGATGGGCTACAACTCCGTGCTGCCCTGGGATGGATCTTTCCTCTCCACTCTTGTTTTTCTGCACGGAAAATGGCGGCGGCAGCAATATCCACGTGGTGAGAGGCATCTTCTAACACTCCTAACCCAGAGGTATATGGTTTTCACACTTAGGCCTCCTAGGAAATCATGGGAAGTGGTGTAACTGGCACGCCCTAGGCCCAGATAAATCCGTAGCTGCTGAGAGTGAAAGGGACCCTCTGCGCCTAAAGACTTTGATTCCAGCGACCTAACACATTTGGGCATCCAGTGCAGCTTCTTACAGCAATGCACTGGGACTGTGAGATGGGCTATGCAGTTTCTGGCAAAATTTTCCCTGGACTTTATACAGAAATCCAAAACCGACTTAACATCTTTTAATTGTCAGCAATGTGAAATGGTTCCTTTTTAGCAGGTCTGACTTTGGGGGGAAACTCCAAATAATAACAGTGAGTTTTTCGTTGAAATATTGAAGGTAGTCAAAGTAGCAGACATTTTTCTAGACTGAACTAAGCAACAGCCCCACGCCATCCAAGAAGAGGAAATATCCCTCTTTCCTGGTTGTTTTCCATTTTCAGGGAGAAACATGGCGTGGTATCCACCATACTATGAGGTGCGGGAAGGGGGATGAAGGGGGGGGAAGAGTTATGTACTTGGAGCAGTGGGGCTACATTTCTCTTCATTCTAAGCAATGGAAAACTAATTATCAAATGCTTCCTTGGTAGTAGGGCTGTCCTTCTTGGGGGAAAACTCCAACAACAATAGTGAGTTTTGTGTTGAAATATGGAATGTAATCAAGGTAAAGAGAAAATGAAGTGAAATTCATCAGTTATGCAGCTGGGGTGGGGGGGAGGGGGCGGGAGGTATACTGGGGTTTTTGGTGGTGGAATATGGGCACTGGTGAAGGGATGGGTGTTTGAATGTTGTATAACTGAGACATAAGCCTGAGTACTTTGTAACTTTCCACATGGTGATTCAATTAAAAAAATAAATAAATAGAAAAGAAAAGCCTTAGAAATATTTGAAATGCTTGTTCTCTTTGGATGTTTCAAAAGTCCTCAGTTATCAAGTATTTAATACTTTTATCCAAGATTCATGAAAATTATTCTCTCTTTACATATTATAGTTCATATATACTTTCTGTGTTCGGGACTATACTACTTTTTGTATGCTAAATATATGGTTTTCTTTATTTTAGCATTTAAAATATTAGAAAAAGATAGTTCTTATTTATACTGTACAAGTTCTTCAGAAATAAATGAACTCAATGCCAAATTATTTAAATGGCATTTCTTATCCCCATTAATTTAAGAAAGCTTCCAACTCTACTTTGCTTTTGAATTAACTTCATATATTTTATGAATTTACTCTTTTAACAATGTATTATACGAGGATACTGTTTATGTAGATGATAAACTTCTACTCTGATCTTTATGCCTATGTATAAAGACAAAACTGTACTATGTTGAACAATTCCAGAAAAGTTTTACATCATAGGTTGCAACTACCCTCCATGTCTAAAATTTTTGCCAAACTGACTATATGTACAAAAATAGAGGGAAAATATACCAATACTAAAAACCAAGCTATAATACTGACTTTTGTTGCTTTGTTTATCCTGCTGGTATACGTGGGAATCCGCATGGCATTTCCTGATAGCTTGCAGAAGAATAAAATAGGTCTTCTCAAAGCGTAAGTCCCACACAGCATAGACAAAATTAGTCATTCTTGGGAGCAAACCAAGATTCTGTCTCTGTTTCAAAACACTCAAATCCAGTCCTTGGGTCCAAAAGTTAATTACTGGTGCCCTCTCGAACAAATCGATGAACAACAGGATGACAGTGATACAGTAATACAGTGCTGGAAATTTGAATGCAAGCTCTAAGTAAAACCAAATAAAAGTGTAACTACACTGTGCACATAGGTAGGGCAGACATAAGAGCGGAAAGAACACAAAAGGCCCAGGGAGCTAATTATTTTCCACGGGTGGAAAAGAAGATGCTGCAATAAAGAACTGCACTCATGAGTTCCCTGTGAGGATGCATGTTTTGTAAATCATGCGGATGCACCACCCGGCTCATTCCATACCACACATTTTTTAGAAACGTCTTTCCTTCAAGGGGGCACTCTTACAATGCTCTCATCTGCCCTCTTAGAGGTTCAATACACCAGGCAAACAGAGTTAATTTCTTAGTCACATTTCATATATGTACATCACACAGATTTATGCTATATCATAGCCCAGCTAGCAGTCTGATCTGGAAAGGAAAAACAAGTTATAACTTACTAAAGTCAAAAAGGTATTTTTTAGGTAGAAGGTCAAAGTCAGCTCTTCCCTGGCTATTCCTCAGTAATGAACCTTGAGGGTCCTGTGGGTAGACAACATTTTTCTTCCCATCCCAAAGATTTTCCTGTTTTTCATGACTAAAGCCAATTTAAATGCAATGTTAAAAACATGGATATGTGTAATACATATAGTCTTATCTAAACCCAACATAGATAAGGAACTTGAGGAAGGATGGGAAGGGCAAAGGAATGTAAGGAAGTGTTGTGAACTTTATTTTTTTTACAATCAATTTTTTTCTGTGATTAGTCTTTTGGGGGATAATGGCACACCTGCTGATTGTCAGTTTACTCCTGGCCCTGTACTCAGGAATTATTCCTGATGGTGCTTGTGGGAATATAGGAGATGCTGGGGGGGGGGGCAGCTGTGTGCAGACAAGTACCAACTCCCTGTAGTATGTCTCCAGCCCCTTATTAGTTTTTCTTAAGATCTTAGTGATACTCAAATATGCAGAGTAGAAACTAGTAACTATAGTTCCCATGATGTAAATTACATACCCAAGATTTTTTTCTACTTTTTCAAAGATTTTGATTAAGAGAGATTCACGCATCCCTCTCATTTTATCTTTTCTCCCAAGAAGTTCAAAGTTTGGTTTAGAGTCTTGATTACTTTCCTCAGATTTTCTTATATGTACTCCTCCTTGGGTTAAATACCAAGAAATGTAGTTTCTAGGTCATATGAAAATTCTAGTCTTATCTTTTGCTGAATTAGAGAATATTCCAACTGTGAGTGACTGTTCCTTTATTACTAAAACCCAGGCTATACTGGTTGATTCCACCCTACTCCCTAGAACACAAAAACATTAACTTGAAAAGATGTATGCCTGCTTTTGTTCATTGCATCAATGAGTATTAAGGAATAATTAATCACACCAGATCTCACATAATTGGGAATCTGAAGCTTAAATCTCAGCACCCACATGTATTTACAATGGGATAAAGAGGAATTCACTTGCTCTGACAGGTGAAGTCCTAGCTAATTATGGAGCTAAAATAAAGCCTGAAGCCTCATCAAGGAGGACCTCAAATCAATACTGCATAAAGACAATGGAAATAAAGCAATCACTGGGGAAAAAAAGCATAATATCATCTCAAGGACTAACTGATCCAAGACACTAGAGTTCATAGTAATTGAATTGAATAAGAATGCAACAGCAAACCACAGATACAGAATTCAGCACCAGGAGGACCAGATCAGCAATACTGAAGACAAAATTTTAACCATCAACAAAAATTAAGTGGCCAAAGAAAAGAGAGGCAAGAAAATAGAAGAAAATATGAGATTCTGTTTTGAGAGGGTTTGGGTTTTCGGGCAACACGCAGCAGTACTCAGAGCTTACTTCTCACTCTGAATTTAGGCATAGGCTGGTGGACCTTGGGGATCATATCTTGTGCTGGAAATAGGACCCAGTTCAGTCACGAGGAAGGCAAGTGCTCTACCTACAGTACTGGCTCAACAACTTCTGAGAATGTAAGAATTCTTTTAACTGGTATTTCTAACTTTTAATGAAATCTTTAACTTAAAAATATTAATCAAGTCTAAATTTTCTGCTTAGAAGACCCAATTCTTCTTTATTTATTTACTAGTTATTAATTGAGGTAACATGATAAAAATACTATTAAAATTGATGTTTTAGGCTTACAGTATTATTGTACCACAGATCATGATCGGACCCAATTTTTTTGCTTTTAAAAAATCATTAAAGAGCCATGATTTACAAAGTTACTGAAAGTTGTAATTTAAGCATATAATTATTCAATACTCAACACTCCACCAGTGTCAAATTCCCTCCACCAGTATTCCCAGATTCCCTTCCCAACCCACCCTCCATTCCATCCCTACCTGTCAACTTACAAAGTTTCAGTAATTGCCCCTTCGATATCATGTTTTCAGTTCGGTTGAATCTTATTTTGGGTATGTGGCTATACCCCTCACTTAGATTACTTGTATAACGAAGCCCTTATGCCTGTTAACCCATTACATCTTGTTCTCTTCTTCCCCCCTTGATTTCTTTTCCTCTCTATCTGTCTCCTCCCTAAACATTGGGGTCAAGGATAATCCAAATATCCCCCTTATACTACCATATGTTTTCTATATTTTAATCCAGTTTTCTATATTTCATACATAAGTGAGATCATTCGGTGTCTGTCTTTCTTCTTCTGACTTATTTCCCTCAACATATCTTCCAGTTTCAACCATGTTGCAACAAATTGCATGGTTTTATTATTCCTTTCAGTTGCATAGCTCCATTGTGTACAAATATAAATATATATGCATATATAAAACACATCTGCAATCTGCATAATCTATTCATATGTTGAACATATAGGTTGGAGGATGTAAGATTCTTGATGGGAAATAACAAGGGCAAGAATATCACAATTATAGGAACACCAGAAGATACAAAGAGAAAAGGTAAGAAATTTAAGTGTAAGAAATAATAAACAAGAAAATCCCTGATCTGTATATAGAGGCTTCTGCAAAGATTCAAGAGGTCCAAAGAGTATAGAAAAAAATAGACTCAAACAGACAAGCATAGTATTCAAAATACTAAAAGCAAAAACAATGACTGACTACATAAAGCAGAAGAGAAAAAAAAACTTCAAATATAAGGGAAACAACATAAGAATCACAGCAGAATATTCACATAGTAGCATACAAGCAAGAAAGGGGTATAATATATTCAAAGTGCTGAAAACACACACATACACACACACATACACACACATAAAAAAATACGAAAAACATCCAAGCTAGAATCCACTACCCTGCAAAGTTATACTTTAGATTTGAGGAAGGGATAAGAACTCTGTCAGACAAACAAGAGCTGACAGCATTTTCGCCATCCAAACCAATCCTGCAAGAATTACTGAAAGTCTGCCTATGAAATGCCAAAAGACACTTAAGAAAACAATTTGATTCAACACAGAAACATTAAAATAGTAACAAATCCCTTTACATCAATAATATCTCTCAATGTTAGTTGTAAAAACTTACAAAGGGCGAACACGAAAGGGTGCGATGATGTGTGTGTTGTGTTCTGTTGTTTGAGGGCTCTCAGGGTGGTTCTCACTCACGTGTGCTCGGCACGAGTTGGGTGCTCTCGAGCTGCTGTGTATGGACCGGATCGGATGGCTCCTCCTTATGCTCTGCTTCTGTGTGTGCCACTGTGCTCTCTTCTGTCTGTCTCTCTGTTTCTGTTTCTGTCTCTGTCTCTGTCTCTGTAGTCTCTCCTCTCGTCTCTTCCGGCCTCTCTCTGTCTCTGCTTCTGTGTCTTCTCTCTCCACTTCTGTCTCTTCTCCTTGCTTCTGTCTTACCTCTGCTGCTATGTCTTGCCTCTCTCTTTCTGTCTTGCCTCTCCCTGTATCCTGCTGTCTCCTCTTCTGTCTCTGCTGTCTCCGTCTCTTCCCATATAAACTAAGACTGAGTTTATATAGCAATCACATAGGGCAGTGACACAAAGGTGGGTTGACATTAACAAATCAACAAAGAGGGGTAAGACCACTCCTCCAGGAGATTAACAAAATTTCATCTAAAGAGATTACTCCAGATTATTAGGAGATCCACTCAAGGGTGGGGTCCAAACAAGGGTGTGTCAGGGTGTGTCCCTTTCTTCCTTCCTCAGCTAGTAATCCACTTAAATAGTTGTAGTAAATCTGCTTCTAATATTTCTGGCAATGTCATTCTGTATGAGCACTGTAAGAGATATGTCAGACTTAAAGTTTGGTTCTTCCTGAGGACATTCACTATATATTCCAGACCACACTCCTCAGACCAGATTAGTCTTCCAAAATCCATCAGGCTCCTAGTCTCATCGTTACTTTTGGATCATGACAGCATTTGTCTGTGACCATGTTCTCAACTCATAGTTGAGTATTGTGATGCCAGGGTAGCTGACAGCTTGCCCTGGGTCCATTCTGTCCCTTTCGGGACCCTGTTTTGGGGGTGCTAGGAACTAATGCAATTGAGTTGAGAAAGCAGATGCTCGGGAGGAAATATTATTGGAGTCAATTAGCTCCCAAGTTACAAAGCATAATATTAACTGTCTTCCTGTGTCCATACAGGAAGGCCATTGCTCTAAGGTAAACTAAGTTCCCTGCAGCAAGGCTGAAAGGACAAACTCAATTATCCTACAGTCAGTGAACTCAATTCTTCTATAAAAAGACATAGAGCAATTGGATATATCAGGATCTGTTTGCTGCCTATAAGAAACACACCTAAACTCATAGGATAAATACATATTTAGAGTTACAGATGGAAAACAATAATTCAATTCAATAGCATACAGAAAATCTGGAGCACTCATTATTTTATCAGGCCAAATATCATTTAAAATAGAGAAGTAGTTAAAGACAGTAATGGACACTACTTACAGTCAAGGGAACAAGAGATCCAGAAGTAATAATTGTGTTTGGCACTTATGCATCAAATTAAATAATAAAGGCTCATAAAGCTTCTGCTTATAAAAAAATACTAAAAGATGCACAGTAGTAATAGGAAATTCTAATACTCACTTTCATTGCCATACAGATCAACCACAAAAAATACCAGTAGAAAGGCAAGAGTCTTAAACAACAAGGTAGAAGAACTAAACTTACTGTATATAAACAGGGCTGTTTATCCCCCAAACCCTGAATACACATTCTTCTCTAGTGCACATGGAATGTTCTCTGGGATAGATCACAGGTAGGACACAACTCAAACAAATATACATATATTTACTAATAAGAAACTGTGCAGACCACAACACCCAAAAGGAGAGAGAGAGAACAAATTGGAATGCCCTGCCACAGAGGTGGGTGCAGTGGGGGGATGGGATTGGAGGGTGGGAGGGATACTGGGTTCATTGGTGGTGGAGAATGGACACTGGTGGAGGCATGGGCTCCCAAACAGTGCATGAGGGAAAAACAAGCACGAAATGTTTGAATCTGTAACTGTACCATCACTGTAACTCATTAATTAAAAAATTAAAAAAAGAAACTGTGCAAACTTGTTTCTTTATTAGACTACCACACCACAAAAGTAGAATTTTTACATTAGCAAAAGATAAAAGTCATATAATCATATTAATAGACGCAGATAAAAATTTTGACAAAATTCAACATCCATCCATGGTAAAAAATCTGAACAAAATGGTGGTGGAAGAAACTTTCCTTATGATAATAGCATGCATCTATCTATAAGAAATCCAAGTCAGTATCATTTCTAATGGCGATATAGTGCAAGACAAGGATGTCCACTGCCCCCACTTTCATTCAATATAGTATTATAATTTCTAGCTACAGCAATTAGCCAATAAAAGTAAATTTAGAAGATCCTAATTAGAAAAGAAATCAAATTATCACTATTTGCAATTGATATGAGAATATGCAGAAAAAAATTTTAGCGAACACAATAAAGCTCCAAGAGACAATACACCAAATACAGAAAAGAGGCTGGTCACAAGGTTAATACACAAAATCTGGCCTCATTCTTATAAACAAAGAATGAATTAGAGGAGACAGTGATCAAGAAGTTTATCCTATTTAAAAGTGCCACAAAGCATCAACTATCTAGGAATAAACTTAACAAAAGGTGGGGGAGACCTATACTATGAAAATTTTCAATCACTAAACAGAGATTGTCATTGTCATCCCGTTGTTTATCGATTTGCTTGAGCAGGCACCAGTAACGTCTCTCATTGTGAGACTTATTGTTACTGTTTTTGGCATATTGAATAGGCCACGGGTAGCTTGCAAGGGTCTGCCCTGCAGACTCTCGGTAGCTTGCCGGGCTCTCCAAGAGGGGTAGAGGTCGGCCATGTGAAAGGCGAATGCCCTATTGCTGTGCTATCGCTCCAGCCCTTAATACAGATACAAGAAAAATTTAGAAAATTTAAAAAACATTCCATGTCCACGGATCAATATTGTTTAAATGACTATCCTTCCTAAGGTAATATATAGATCGCTACAAACCCCATCCAAATTCAGACAACATTCTTCAAGGACCTAGAAAGTTTGTTTAATAAAGTTTGTACAGAATCCTAAGAGACTCAAATAGACAAATACTGAAAAGTAAGAATCTGTAGAGTATCTCATCATTCAAGACTTCATGGTATTGGAACAAAGACACTCTCTGATTAGAATCATATGCCCTTGGATAGAACCACATATTTACCATATTGATGGACAGTTATTGTTCAGCAATGGAGCTGGAAACGTGAATGAAGTAAAGATAGCTCTTTAATAAATGGGCTGGGAAAACTGAATAATCATGTGTAAAAAATTAATTATGCTTTACACAAAAGTCAATTTAAAATGGATCAAAGCATGATACTCTCCATGTATACCCATTAATAAGCAAATTTTATGACTACATTTTCCCTAACTGCTGCATCATATTCCATTGTATAGATGTACCATAGTTTCTTTATCCAGTCATCTGTTATTGGGCACTGGGGTTGTTTCCAGATTCTGACTATTGTGATTAGAGCTGTAATGAATGGTTTGGAGCGATAGCACAGTGGTCAGGGTGTTTGCCTTGCACACAGCCGATTTGGATTGGACTCCTTCATCCCTTTCAGAAAGCCCAGCAAGCTATGGAGAATATTCCACCCGAGCAGCAGAGCCTGGCAAGATACTGGTGGCATATTCGATATGCCAAAAATAGTAACAAGTCTCACAATGGAGACATTACTGGTGCCCACTCGAGCAAATCTATGAACAATGGGACGACAGTGCTACAGTGCTACAGTGCTGCAATGAACATAGAAATGCAGATGGCATTTCTGCTGTGTTTTAGTGCCCAAAAGGTATATTCTCAGAAGTGTATTGCTGGATCATATGGAAGCTCACTTTCCAGTTTTTTTTTTTTATAAAAATCCCCATAATGTTTTTCAGAAAGGCTGGGCCAGTCTGCATTCCCACGACTATGTATAACAGTTCCTTTCTCTCCACATTCGTGCCAGCACTGTTTGTTCTTGTTCTTTTGATGTGTGCCAATTTCTGTGGCATAAGATGATATCTCAAAATGAGTCAAAAAGACTCCCAGAGCACCATCCTATCTGCCCCTGGTCACCTTCCAGCACCAGTCCTGTTTTTTTCCCTTTCTCAGGTTTCTGCAACCCACCTGGCCCCCACCAACATAGCGGTAGTGGGCCTGGCCTCCACAGAAGTGGGCAAGGCCTATTTTGGGGCGACTGAAGTTATTTTCCCCTTTTTTGGCATTCAGAAATCACATCTTCATTTCCATCACCTAACTCTGTGGAGATTATCCTGGCCATCTCAAACACATTGGGACAATAGTCCAGTAGCGTATTCCAATTGCATCATAATACTGGCATTAGTAGAAGATCTACAAGTCCAATATAAATGAACACATCCTCAAAAGCTTCACTAAAGACCTCCCCTAAGCTGCTGAGGAGCATCTGAGAGGAAGAGGGTAATACTGATAGTGAATTGGAAGGTTCCACCACCATACTACTACAAAAACATGAAGAAACAATGAAAATCCTCACCACAAGGAGAAGATGATAAAAAGGGTCCAGGTGCCTCAAGAAGCATTACCCAAAAATATCATCACTACGAAAAAGAATCGAGATGAAATATTGAAGATGTTCAATGAACTCAAAGAAATGGCTCAACAGACATCCAGGAAATTAAAGTAGGACATGAATAAAACAATGGAACGGACAGCCGAGAAAATACAGAAAGAAATGAGAGCAGAAATAAAAAAGCTACAAAATGAAGTATCACGAATTAAGGATTCTGTAGATTAAATTAAAAACTCAATGGGTTCCCTCAACAGTAGAATGGCCACAGCCAAAGACAGAATCCGTGAGCTTGAAGATGAGCTGCAGGAAGCTTACAGGCAACAAGCAATGGGAAAAGTCCTCAAAATAGCTCTTAGGTGAATCAGAGACCTAGGAGATGATTTCAAAAGGAACAACATTAGAATCATCGGAGTACCAGAAGGACAGGGAGACAACTCCAATGAAAAAACCACAGTTAAAAATATCATTGATGAAAAGTTCCCAGAGCTGGAGAACACAGGCATCCAGATCCAAGGAGCCCAAAGAGTGCCAGCTAAAAGAGACCCTAGTAAAAAGACTCCACAACATATCGTAGTCACAAAAATGGATGCCACAGATACAATACTACAAGCAGCAAGGTCAAAGAAGGAAACACATAAAAAGAAGCACCCCTTAGATTTACAGCAGACCTATCAGAGGAAACCCTCCAAGTCCGAAGACAATGGTGGGACATAGTGAAAAAACTCAATTGAATACTTTATCCAGCTAAGCTCTCTCTCAAACTCAAAGGAAGGAAACACTATTTCATGGATAGAGAACAGCTTAGGACCTTCATAGACTCAAAACCAAACTTAAAGAAGGACTATAGGGGCAATTGTAAGACAAGAAAAAACCCTACAAGCACAACAAACCCCTACAGAATGATGGCACAAAACCCATGACAATAGTCTCCCTCAATGTCAGTGGTCTAAATGCACTAATTTAGAGACACAGAGTGTCAAAATGGATTTGGAAACTAAACTCAACATTCTGCTGACTACAAGAAACACATCTGAACAGTCAGAGCAAACACAGACTCAAAGTCAAAGGATGGAAAACAATCCTACAAGCAAACAACTCCCTCAAAAAAGCTGGGTTGGACATACTAGTATCTAACAACACAGATTTCAGGCTGAAAAAGATTAGAAGGGATGGTTACGGTCATTTTCTATCCAGCAAGGGATATGTACAACAGGAAGAAATCACACTCTTAAATGTATATGCATCTAATGAGAGACCAGCTAAATATTTAAAACAACTCCTAACAAACTTTAAGGAGGACATCACTAGCACCACAATAGTAGTTGGTTTATAGTTTGGTTTACCCAAACTTTTTGTTTTTGTTAACCTGCACTTATTAAAGTGTGTAAAGTGTCAGAAAATAATTGTTAAATTGAACCGGAAACCTGAAGTTTGAAGTCTGCCTCCTAAAGTATACCTCCACTGTCTCTCATACCCGAAGGTGCAACTTTAGGAGCTATTACTATAATTTCTATTCAGAAAATTTAGGGAAGCCCTATTTATGTCATTGGCAAGGCATATTTATACTAATTGTTTGGGTTTTGGTTGCCAATGGTTTCTTTTGATTAGATGTTTTTCTGTAGTTAAAGTGAGGGAATGAGAAGGTAGAGTTATTGAATGACATTTTATTGTTCAGAAATGAATTCTCCAGATTTGAATGCTAGCTGACTTAAAAGGTTATTTCAGTTTCTTGTCTGCTATGATCTAATTTTATCAACTAAATCTTGTTAATATTTATAAAATTTTTATTGTAAAGTGTGTAGGTGAGGATAGGAGTCAGTTATATTTTATTTCCCTATTAATTATATAAGCAACTGTTTCACCAATGGTGTAAAAATTCCATGTGAAGGATTATTTTGTGTTCAAATTCAAGTTTCTTTTCCATTACTTTAAGCATTACACTTAAATTTAACGTTCTAATTATCACTACAACATTTTTCAGTTTAAAAAAGTGAATCATCTCTCAACAATTATCAGACAGAATTTAAGTAGCTTATAAGCAAAAGAAAAGTGAAAGCAAATTGCTTATAGAAAATATTCTTCAAATTTTAGAAAAGGGTTTTTAAACTCTAAACAGAAAGCAGTCAAGAGAATGCTTCTAAATGATTTTACCTCATCTAACAAAAGAGTTATGACAAATAGAAAAGTCCTTTCTCTTAAATTTATAACTTGGTAAAATATATAGGGCTTTGAAATATAAATAATTTTCAATGTGAAGGGGAGCCTTAGCAAGGCATAACTTTTTGGTTCTATTTAATTTAATTAGAGTTGAGTAAATGCAGTATGCAGTTTTGCAAATTGTAAATAAATTGAACTATATGGTAGACGATGAGAAATCAAAATGCTTTCTATGAAAGCTAACTCCAAACAATATTTTTGTTAAATCCTCTGTCATCTACATTTTAAAGTAATAATACCAAAAACAGAGGGAAGAAAGTCTAACACTTATCCTGTGAGATGATAAATTGGCATAAGTCCCAGGACAATTAAGGATGAAATTGCTTTGCACAGTATTTACAAAAGGAAAGAATAAATCTCAGTACCATTTGAAAAGTAAGAAAAAATATAATTAAATATAATATTTTTATATTTTCGTATAAGTGAAACAATTCAAAATTTTGTTCAATTAGGTGTTTTGAATAGTAATTACTATTGAAATATAACATGTGTCAAACTGATAAACATCTATTTCTAATTGAAAGCTATGAAAAAAATGCTTTCAAACACAAATCTACGTGTGTAATATAATATTTTAATATTTTAGTATAAATGAAACAATTCAGAATTTTATTCAATTAGGTGTTTTGAATAGTAATTACTATTGAAATATAACATGTGTCAAATTGATGAACATCAATTTCTACTTGAAAGCTATGAAAAAAATGCTTTTAAACACAAATTTCCGTGTGTAATGTAATCTCCAAAATTGTCATTCAAATTTTAGAAAATTTGTTATTTTGGAATCTCCTTCACAAATCTAGTTCACTTTTGGTCATTAATTGTATCTTGATTTTTTTTGGTAGATTACTGTTAGTTTCTTGCTCTTGAGGTTTATCTTGCTCTCAAGGGTCCATTTATTTTCATTTCACTCTTCTAACACTCTCACTCCCATTAAAGTGAATATTGTGTTTTGGTAAGGAGAAAGCATTACCAGACTTCATTGTGGGCTAGATGTGGTGCACTCCGGATCAAGTTTAAGAGTTCTTTTTACTAAAATTGCATTAAATATGTCATAATTGTATTAAATGTCATTAAAAATAAAATTGGCTCTCTAAAATGTTGAGTTCTGCCATCCATTAGTTTGAATAATCTTCAATTACTGGCATTTGCTCTTATAACTTCTAAAATCTGAGTTGCCCTAAAATTGCTCTAAAATCTGAGTCTGGTATATAGGCATATATAAGGTAACATATGTATGTGTGTGTGTATATATATATATATATATGTCATTCTTAAAGATACATATGTACATATATGTTGCTTTTCTAGCATGTGGGGTGATTACTGGCCTGTTTATAGTGACCCAAAGTTCCCCTGGGTGCATTCGGGGAATGCAATCACCTTCCCCGACCCCTCAGCCAGCCAACAGGAATGGACGAATGAAGAAGGAAACAAGGGCCACCAGGCTGGCTGGTCTTTAGTGGCCATTTACTCAAGTCTCTACAGCATTAGTTATAGAGAAATCATGAAGGGTTGGGGGTAGCAATCACACAGGTATGGTTGAATATTATCATAAACAATGAACAGATGTAAAGCCCTTTCTTCAGGGGAAGTTCTTGTAGGAGATACTCAGGACAAAATCTAAGTGCTCAGCGCTCTAGATTCCTGCTAGGAGATCAGGCCATGGTGGAATTCCATCTAAGCCTGTATTGCCTTCCTCTTTCCTTAGTCAGTATACATTTAAACAATCATCTTAAATCTACTTCTTAATAATATTTCTGGTCATTTTGTATGAACACAGTAAGAGATTATTAAGCTTAAAGTGTGGCTCTTCCTTGAGCCATCTCACTATAGATTCCAGACCACAGTGCTCAGGCCAGCAGGGTTCCTATTCAGTTACTTCTTTTGGAGTCATGACAGAGTTTGTTCCATAACCTGCTCTCACTTATTTCATGGTCCTTAGATTGTCCCTTTTCAGTGTCAACGTAGCTTGCTACTTGACCTGGGTCCTTTGCCTTTTCCCTCTCCAGGACCCTCCTTTTGGGGTATGAGGAACTAAGGACAACTGAGGCTTAAATCAAAGTAAATATGATGGACACCCTGCAATAAATATTATTTGGAGTCAATTAACTCCCAAGTTACGAAAGTATAGCATTAACTGTTATCCTGTGTCTATCCAAAAAGGGCATAGCACTAACATAAACTAAGCAAAAGACATAAAGGAATATGAGGATTGGGAATTCCTGATGAAATTGGGTGTGCCTCAGGAGCACTGTGGGGGTAATTATTTAATAAACCTAAGTTCCCTTTAGGGGTGAGACAGGAAAAACCAATGTTATCCAACACACACATAAACACATATAAAGTAATTCTTACATTGTCCTGTCACTTTATTTTTATAATTTTTAGATTTAAAATCAGATTTTCAGAAGTCAATTTATTTATTTCTAATATAACCTATAGATTGTTGCACAATTTTGTTATTCTAATTTCTGCCTTTTAAATATCAAACGTATTCCTTTGTAGAATAAATGTGAATCCCTGGTAACACTGTCACTGTCATCCCGTTGATCATTGATTTGCTCCTGCGGGCACCAGTAACATCTCCATTCATCCTAGCCCTGGATTTTCTTTTTAATGATTTAACTATTTTGTTAGATAAAATACAAGAATGTCAAACAAGAACATGAAAAAAATGTTAAACATGATCAAACAATAGGGGAATGCAATTTAATGAAAAGATAAGCTACCATTACATTCTGGTAATAGTGGCTAAAATTAAAATGATTGGCCATACCAAGTCTAGAAAGGAAACTAAAGCATTCAAACACTAATAATGTGAATGTAAAATGATAAAACTACTTTGAGAAAACTTGTCAGTTTCTTAAAATAGAAAATTCAACTGTTGTATTATCCAACTATTCAATTCTAGTTATTTCCCAATAGAATAGAAAGTATATCCATAGAAAACTTTGAACATGAATGTTCATGCCAATACTTCAAAGAACCAAAAACTAAAAATCACTCAAATGTGCACTGACAATTGAGTAAATGCAAAACAATCAAACTTCCACACAATGAAATGATAATAAGAAATTATGAATTGATGCAACAACTGTAGAGGTAAATCTCAAAATACTTTTGTTTATTGCAACAATCCAAATAATAGAAGGTTACCTATACTATATTTTTATTTGTTTAGTTTTATTTTTTTGTAGAGGAGACAGACAAATTTGTAGTGATTAAGAGTTTAAAATGTTATAAAAAGAGGTGGGAAAAAAAGTACTTGAATGGGGCACTGAGATATTTTACAATATGAGAGATTTTTTAAAATCTTGTTGCAGTCATTGTTTCAGAGGTATAAAATATGTCCCTCAAATTTTCATTATACATTTTAGATATAGGCAATTTATTTTTGTCAGTCCTAGTTCTTATTTATAAAACTATAATTTTTTTAAATTTATTTTATTCATTAATTAGTGAATCACCATGAGGGTACAGATACAGATTCACACATTTTCTTTTTTTTTAGCTGCTTATAGGCATTTATTTATTTTGTATTTTATTTTATTTTTAATGAGTCACAGTGAGGGTACAGTTACAGATGCATGCCTCTTCGTGCTTGTTTTTCCCTCATGCAATGTTCAAGAGCCCATCCCTCCACCAGTGTCCATTGTCCACCACCAATGAAGACAGTATCACTCCCACCCCCTGATCCCATCCCCCCTCACCCAACCCCATCTCTGTGGCAGGGCATTCCAATTTGTTCTTTCTCTCTCTCCTTTTGGGTGTTGTGGTTTGCAACAGGGGCATTGAGTGACCATCATGTTCAGTCTCTAGTCTACTTTCAGCACGCATCTCCCTTCCTAGGCGGGATCTCCAACCACATTTTACTTGATGTTCCCTTCTCTATATGAGCTGCTTTTTCCCCAGCATGTGAGACCAGCTTCGAAGCCATGGTGCCAATCTACTAGTAATTATTTCTACTATTCTTGGATATTAGTCTCCTACTCTGTTATTTTATATTCCACAGATGAGTGAAATCTTTCTATGTCTGTTTCTCTCTTTCTGACTCATTTCACTTACCATGATAGTTTCCAGGTTGATCCACTTATATGCAAAGTTCATGACTTCATTTTTATCTAACAGCTGCGTAGTATTCCATTGTATAGATGTATCAACGTTTCTTTAACCAGTCATCTGTTCTCGGGCACTCAATTTTTTTCCAGATTCTGGCTATTGTAAACAGTGCTGCGATGAACATTTACGTGCAAATGTCATTTCGACTATACTTTTTTGCTTCTTCTGGGTATATTCCCAGTAGTGGTATTGCTGGGTCAAATGGGAGCTCAATGTCTAATTTTTTGAGAAGCATCCATATTGTTTTCCAGAAGGGCTGAACCAGTCGGCATTCCCACCAGCAGTATAAAAGGGTCCCTTTCTCCCCACATCCTCTCCAACAGCGGTTGCTTTTGTTCTTTTGGATGTGTGCTAGTCTCTGTGGTATGCGGTGGTATCTCATGGTTGTTTTGATCTGCATATTCCTCATGATTAGTGATGTAGAGCACTTTTTCATGTGCCTTTTGGCCATTTGTATCTCTTTCTTGGGAAAGTTTCTGTTCATTTCTTCATCCCATATTCTGATGGGTTTGGATGTTTTCTTCTTGTAGAGTGCCTTATATACCTTTGATATTGACCCCTTATTGGATGGGTATTGCTAGCTCTGGGATTTTAGCAGCCTCTCTTTACTCTTCTTCCCAGCGGTGCCGCATTGGAGGCTCTTTCAGGTTCAGGGGAATGAGACCCATCATTGTTACTGTGTTTGGAATATCAAATATGCCACAGAGATCTTGCCAGGCTCTGCGTGGCAAGAACCTTGCAGGTTCTCGGAGAGGGAGAACTAGGCTATAAGAAGTCATATATAACAAACTTATAAATTTATAATATATAGTGGCAGAGAGTCTCTTGCCTGCATGCCTGGCTGTCTTCCCTGGGGCCCCTCGGCGGGGATGGACTCCAGCTTCCCTCCCCACCCAAGTAGAGCTCCCGGTGGTTGAAGACCACTGGAACCTAGCTACAGCCATGCTGGAGGCAACCTCTCCACACGTCCAGACAGGCCTCATGCATGAAGGTACCGGCAGAGGAACCCTGGTGTGTGTAATCCCATCAACGGCCAACATCCAGAGAGAGACTTAAAAGCAAGCTCTCAAGCTTGCGGCCGCGAGATATCATGTAGCCTGCTTCTCCCTCTGGGAGAAACTGGCAAGCTTCTGAGAGTTTCCTGCCCACATGGGACAGCCTTGCAAGCTTCCCATGGTGTATTCATATGCAAAATCCAGTAACAAGCTGGATCTCATTCCCTTGACCCTGAAGAGCCCCCAGTGAAACATCGTTATGAGGGCCGAGTCGAGATAGACTTCTAAGATCTCAGGGAAAGGACGAAATGAGATTTTACTGAGCCTGCCCGACAAATCGGTGATTAACGGGAATTTCGTGATTCGTGATAGTGGCAGACTGAGCTAAATGAGTAACACTCATGATTCTGTGTCCTGAGTGTGGGGCAGTCCACTGAAGGACTATTTCTCAACAGCCCTTTTGCCAAGTGGTACCCTGTGACAATTCTCACAAATGGAAAGTGGGTAGAAGGAACAAGGACACTTTCAGGTTAAGAAGATTAGAAAGCAATAATCCTTTTCTATGCATTCTATCTCCATCCGTCGGGTAGATGTAGAGGATCCCCACCCTCCAAGACCCTAGGGAATGGAAGAACCATAAGATGGAATGAAAACTGAATTTCTTCTTGAATGACTGAATACTGACTAGGGGCATCTATGTCAGACTGAGTGTGAAATCTCTACTTTGTTATGCAATAATTTGAGGTCTTGTTTTTTCAAAAAGGGATTACTTAAAATAATACCAATACTCAGAAAATTTCTCTAAGGTAAACTACCAAATTTTACTGATAAAGAATCTCACAGTCAAATTGTAAGTCATTTGTAAAAAAACACATTTCCTTTGCACCACATATATATAAATGACTTAGGTCACAGCCGGGCGTGAGCAGGGCTTACTCTTGGGTCTGCACTCAGGAATAACTCCTGGTGGTGCTCTGGGTACTATATGGGGTGCCAGGGATCAAACCTGGGTTGGATGTGGCAAATGCCCTATCCACAGTATTATTGCTCTGACCTGAGTTATTAATATTTTTTAAAAGCAGCTTTAGGGGCCATATTCCAGTGCCACAGAGATCTACTGCACGTCATCAGCTAAACCTGTCCCTCCAAAGTCACAGGTCAAGTGGAAGACCTGCAAAGAAGGGACAGATGGCACCCTCTTTTCCAGAGGAAACTGAGGCTGGCAAGGATGGAAATAAACCTGCAGAAAATGGAATTTTTCTGCCAAATAGATCAGGCACAGAAAACTGAAGGGAAGTCTGCATTTCTGACACCTGGGTACTTCTGATGACTATGAAACACTACTCTTTTAAAAATCAAGTTTTTATCCCTGGTACAAAAGCAGAAATGGAAATATTGCTAGATAAAAATATTAATTTTTCTATCAGTTTCTCCAAATTTCTATTGGTTTTGGTATACAATTTTAACCAATTGCAGTAAACAAAATTCTGAGATGGCACTATATATTCTTCCCCCTAATATATCTGCCATTTATAACCCCTTCTATTACGTGTGACAGATCCATTAATCTGATGGAATTTCTCAGCTACACCAGGTTACATTATGCAGCAAAATTGAAATAATCTTCAAATGTAATTACAATTTTTCATTAGTTGATTTTGAGATCATCAAAAGAAAGATTGTTAAGACTAATGGCTTATATTCTCACGACACAATAAAGAAATCCCCACCCACCTTTGCTATAAAGGATATTTGGGCTCTGAGCAATAGTACAGTGAGTAGTGCATTTGCCTTACATGCTGCTGACTTGGGTTCAATCTCCAGCAGCTCATATTGACCTTTGAGCACCTCCAGGTATAATTCCTGAGCCCAGAGCCAGAAGTGAGCCCTGTGCATATCCAGGTGTGGCCAAACTCTCCCAGAAAAGACAAAAAAAACCCAGCAACTTCAGAATTTAGGGTCATTATTCAGAACCTCTATATGTGTATGGAACTCACTGACAATCACCACCTAAGTTCCAATACCACACACACACACACACACACACACACACACACACACACACATACACACACACACACAAACCTCTATCAATTCCTACCACTACCACCCTAATCTCTTGGGTATTACCTTACTTTCACCAAACCTAGGAGTTAAATTTGTTTGGTTTTGCCAACTAAATACATAGTGATCTATATTCTATGTATATTTGAAATTGCATATCTAATGTCTTTGATTTTAACTTATTTCACACAACTTAACCATCTTAAATTCACATAACATAATAATACCAAGTTTGATACACTTTGAGTTTCACTTAATAGATGAAAGATAATTTCATCTTTTAAATAGCATGATGTTGTTCCATTGAGTAATTATGCATGATGTGCCCTCCATGAGCAAGAGGCCACTGCCAAGGTGCTCGGGCCACTCTCCACGCGTTCTGATGAGCCTCACAGATGAAGGAACCGACAGAGGAACTCAGGTATGCAGAACACATGGCTGAGATCTCCAAACCTGTTCGGATCAAAATTGGGCCTCCTCCACCCAAATCCCCAGTTTTCCAGTAGCTTGGCAGTCACACCCACAACCTGCCCCCAGCACCATGTAATCTCATCAAGGGCCAAGATCCAGAGACTACAAAAACAAAGCTCCCGGAAGAAAGAGATGCAGAGTCTCGCACAGCACTACAGAACCACAAGCTACCCGTAGCATATTCAATATGCCAAAAACAGTAACAGTATTGGGCCTCATTACCCTGACCCTGAACGTGACAGGGACGAATGGAAACATTACTAGTGCCCAAGCAAATTGATGAGTAGTGGGACAACAGTGATAACAGTGATACAGTGATGAGTTCCTTATCATTTTCAACAAATCCCTATACCATTTTTCACAAAGACTTACAAATTTACATTTCCACAAACAGCAGAAAAGTTATCTCCAAATTGTAACTAATTGTAACTAAAATCTGATTCCAATCTTATTTTTATTTTATTTTATTAGTGAATCACCGTGAAAAAAAGTTACAGACAAACAAGTTTTCATGCTTATATTTCAGTCATACAATGATCGAGTGCCCGTCCCTCCACCAGTGCCCATTTTCCACCACCAATAGTCCCAGAATACTTCCCACCACCCCCACCCTGTCCCCTTCATCCCACCCTGCCTCTGTGGCAGGGCATTCCCTTTTGCTCTCTCTCTCTTTTTTGGGTGTTGTGGTTTGCTACAGAGGTATTAAGTAGGCATCTTGTTCTGTCTATAGTCCATTTTCAGACTGTATCTCCCATCCCTAGTGGGCTTGCCTAGCACCCTTTGCTTGGGATCCCTTCTCTATCAGAGATGCTTCTTCACCTAGCATGTGAGGTCAGCTTCCAAGCTGTGGAGTACTCCTCTTGATACTTATCTCTACTATTCTTGGGTGTTAGTTTCCCATTCTGTTACTTTATATTCCACAAATGAGTGCAATCTTTCTATGTCTGTCCCTCTCTTTCTGACTCATTTCACTTAACATGATACTTTCCATGTTGACCCATGTATATGTAAATTTCATGACTTCATCTTTTCTAACAGCTGCATAGTATTCAATTATGTAGATGTACCAAAGTTTCTTTAGCTAGTCATCTGTTCTCGGGCACTCGTTTTTTTTCCAGATTCTGGCTACTGTGCAGATAGGTGCAGATGTCACTTTTACTATACTTTTTTACATCTCCAGGATATATTCCCAGAAGTGGTATTGCTGGGTAGAATGGGAGCTCAATTTCTAATTTATTGAGAAGTGTCCATACTTTTTTTCCAAAAGGGCTGAACCAGTCAGCATTCGCACCAACAGTGAGGGAGAGTCCCTTTCTTCCCACATCCGTACCAACACCAGTCACTTTTGTTCTTTTGGATGTGGGCCAGTCTCTGTGGTATGAAATGGTATCTCATTGTTTTTTTGATCTGTGTCTCCCTGATGATTAGTAATGAGGAGCATTTTTTCATGTCTTTTAGCAATTCGGATTTCTTCCTTGAGAAAGTTTCTGTTTGTTTCATCGCCCCATTTTCTGATGGGGTTGGATGTTTTCTTCTTGTGAAGTTTAGCCAGTGCCTTTTAAATCCTTGATATCAACCCCTTATCCAATGGGTATTGGGTGAATATCCTTTCCCATTCTGCATACTGTCTTTATATTCTGCTCCCTGTATCCTTTGAGGTACAGACGCTTCTCAGTTTAAGATAGTCCCATTTGTTTGTCTCTGTTTCCACTTGCCTGGTCAGTGGCGAGTCCTCTTTGAAGATACCTGTAGCTTCAATGTCCTGGAGGGTTTTGCTGACCTTGTCTTCAATGAACAATATGGATTTTGTTCTAATGTTGAGGTCTTTAATCCATTTTGATCTAACTTTTGTGCATGCTGTTAGGTATATGTCTGAGCCCATTTTTTTGCATGTAGATATCCAGTGTTGCAGCACCATTTGTTAAAGAGGCTTTCTTTTCTTCACTTAACATTTCTTGCTCCCTTATCAAAGATTAGATGATCATATATTTAAGATTTTCTGTAAGGGTATTCTACCCTGTTCCATTCATTGGTCTACTACTCTGCCTTTGTTCCAGTACCATTCAGTTTTAATTATTACCGCTTTGTAGTAGAGTTTGAAGTAGGGGAAGGTGATGCCTTTCATCTTCTTTTCCCCCAAAATTGCTTTAGCTATTCATGGGGGTTTGTTGTTCCATATGAATTTTAAGAGTGTTTGGTCCACTTCCTTAAAGAATGTCATGGGTATCCTTACAGGGATTGCATTGAATCTGTATAATGCATTGGGAAGTATTGCCATTTTGACAATGTTAATTCTCCCAATCCATGAACAGGGGATGTGCTTCCATTTCCTCGTGTCCTCATTTATTTCATGAAGTAACATTTTGTAATTTTTTCTGTACAGGTCCTTCACCTCCTTAGTTAAGTTGATTCTGAGGAACTTGATTTTCTGAGTCTTGTTTGTGAACAGGGTTGCCTTTTTCATATCACTTTCTTCTCTCATTATTTGCATATAGGAAAGCCATGGACTTTTGGTTATTGATTTTATAGCCTGCGACTTTATTATACAAGTCTATTGTTTCAAGGAATTTCTTGGTAGAGGCTTTGGGGTTCTCTAAATATAATATCATATCATCTGCGAATAGTGAGAGCTTGATTTCTTCTTTTCCTATCTGGGTGCCCTTAATGTCTTTTTCTTGCCTAATCTCTATTGCAGGTACTTTCAATACTATATTGAACAGAAGTGGTGAGAGTGGGCATCCTTGCCTTGTCCCTGATCTTAGAGGGAAGGCCCTTAGTTATTCCCCATTGAGGATAATGCTTGCTATAGTCTTGTGGTAGATGGCTTTGCCTATATTGAGGAAGTTCCCTTCTATGTCCATTTTGGTGAGCGTTTCCATCACGAATGGGTGCTGGATCTTGTCAAATGCTTTCTCTGCATCTATTGATATGATGATTTTTTTATCTTTTCTTTTGTTGATATGGTAGATTATGTTGATTGACTTCTGAATGTTGAAACCATCCTTGCATCCCTGGGATGAATTCCACTTGTTCGTAGTGTATGATCTTTTTTGATGAGTTTCTGGATTCTGTTCGCTAATATTTTGTTGAGGATCTTTTCATCTGTGTTCATCAGAGATATCGGTCTACAGTTTTCTTTTTTTGTGGTGTCTCTGTTTGGTTTTGGTATTAGGGTGATATTGCCTTATAGAAACTGTCTGGGAATGTTTCTATTTCCTCGACTTCCTGGAAGAACTTGAGAAGAATTGGCAATAGGTCCTTTTTAAATGTTTGAAAGAATTCACTAATGAATCCATCTGGACCTGGACTTTTGTTTCTGGGGAGACTTTTGATTACAGTTTCAATTTCCTTGATAGTAATGGGTCTATTCAGGTATTCCAAATCAGCTTGGTTCAGCCTTGGGAGGTTATAAGCATCCGGGAATTTATCAATTTCTTCTAGATTCTCTTGTTTCCTAGCGTGCAGACTTTCAAAGTAGTCTCTGATGATCTTTTGAATTTCTTTGGTTTCTGTTGTGATGTCCCCTCTTTCATTTCTGATTAGATTTATTAGAGTTCTCTCTCTCTCTTTCTTTGTGAGTCTTGTTAGTGGTTTTTCAATCCTATTTATTTTCTCAAAGAACCAGCTCTTACATTCTTTGATCTTCAGATTGTTTTTTCAGTGTCCATATCATTTATTTCTGCTCTAAATTTTATTATTTCTTTTGTTCTGCCTGGTTTGGGCTCTCTTTGTTGGTCCTTTTCTAAGGTCTTGAGCTGTGAGGTCAGGTTATTTATGTGGGCTCTTTCTTCCTTCTTGAGATATGCTTGCAGAGCTATAAATTTTCCCCTTAACACAGCTTTAGCTGTGTCCCACAGGTTCTGGTAGCTCGTGTCTTCATTCTCATTTGTTTCCAGGTAACTTTTGATTTCTTCCTTGATTTCCTCCCTGACCCACTCATTGTTCAACATCGAGTTGTTTAATTTCCAGGTGTATGGTTTGGTCCTTAGCATCTGTGCATGATTAATTTCTATCTTCAGTGCATTCGGGACTGAGAAGATAGTTGATACAATTTCTATCTTCCTGATTCTATGGAGTTATGCTTTGCGGCTCAGCTCATGATCTATTTTGGAGAATGTTCCATGTGCACTGGAAAAGAAGGTGTATTCTTTTTTATGGGGATGCAAAGCCCTGTATAGATCTATTATCTCTCTCTCTTCTATTTCTTCCTTCAAGGCCAGTGTTTCCTTACTGAGTTTTGATCTTATTGATCTATCCAGAGGTGATAAGGTTGTGTAGAAGTCTCCAACTACTATTGTGTTGCTAGCGATGTCCTCTCTAAAATCTGTTAGCAGTTGTTTTAAATATTTCGTTGGTCCCTCATTAGGTGCATATACATGTAGGAGTGTGAGTTCTTCCTGCTATACGTATCCCTTGATTAGTAAGTAATGGCCTTCACTGTCCCTTCTAATGTTTTTCAACTTGAAATCTATATTATCCGATACTAGTATGGCCACCGTGGCTTTTTTGAGGAAGTTGTTTGCTTGTAGGATTGTTTTCCATCATTTGACTTTGAGTCTGTGTTTGCTCTGACCATTCAGATGTATTTCTTTTAGGCAGCAGAATGCTCGGTTCAATTTCTGAATTCATTTTGCCACTCTGTGTCTCTTGATGGGTGCATTTAGACCATTGACATTGAGAGAGATTATTGTCATGGAGTTTTGTGCCATCTTTCTGTCAGAGTTTGTGCTTGTGGGGGTTTTTCTTTTCTTACAGGAGCCCCTTTATTCCTTCTTTTAAGTTTTGTTTTGAGTCTATGGAGTTCTTTAGTTCTTTTCTTACAGGAGCCCCTTTATTCCTTCTTTTAAGTTTTGTTTTGAGTCTATGGAGTTCTTTAGTTGGAAATTGTGTATGGTTCCTTTGAGTTTGAGTGAGAGCTTAGTCGGATAAAGAATTTGGGGTGAGACATTCATTTCATTGAGTTTTTTCATTATATCCCACTATTGTCTTCTGGCTTGGAGGGTTTCCTCTGATAAGTCGTCTGTGAATATAAGGGGTGCTCCTTTGTATGTGATTTTTTTTTTACCTTGCTGCTTGCAGTATTGTGTCCCTATCCGTGGCATCCATCATTCTTACTATAATATGTCTTGGAGTCTTTTTTTTAGGGTCTCTTCTAGCTGGCAGCCTTCGGGCTCCTAGGATCTGAACATCTGCATTATCCAGCTCTGGGAACTTTTCAGCAATGATTTCTTTAACTGTGGCTTTCTCATTAGGGTTGCCTCCCTGTCCTTCTGGAACTCCATTGATTCTTATGTTATTCCTCTTGGCATCATCCCCTAGGTCTCTGATTCTCCCTAGAGCTATCTTAAGGTCTTTTCCAATTATTTGTTGTAGCCTGTGGGCTTTCTGTTGCTCATCTTCAATCTCACTAATTCTACCTTCAGCTGTAGCCATTTTACTGTTGAGGGCTCCCACTGTGTTTTTTATTTCATCTACAGTGTCTTTTATTCATGACATTTCTGAATGTAGCTTTCCTATTTCTGCTCTCATTTCTTCCCCTAATTTCTTCGCTGACTGCTCCACCATTTCTTTAAGTTCGATGAACATTCTCAGAATTTCTTCTCTGAATTCTTTATCAGAGAGATCATATTTGTGGCAAACTCCTGATGAGGTTTCTGGACTCTTTTCTTCATCCTCTCCTTGCTGTGGGGATTTGCGCTGTTTCTTCATGCTGTCATGGTTGTATGGAGGTGGGACCTTCCAGTTCACTAGAGCTAATCTCTATTTTTGTGAGTTTTCGATATTTTGGTGCAATTGGAGAAGGCTAGTGGTTAACTTAGCCATTTGTGTTTGAGGTAACCGGGGAGATCTACACAAAGTTAGTTAATGGGGATTGAGATGTCTATCAAGTACACTAGAACAGGAGAAAATAAGAGGCCGCCGCCCCCAGATACCACACCCACTGCATCGGGGCCATGCCCACTTCCAAAGAGGCCACGCTCCTTCTGGCCACTGGACATTGGGTTGAGATCCAGTTGGGGGCCACATGCAGAGTGCGGGCACCGAGGGCTGGGATGCCCAGTGAGGGGTGATTCCAATCTTGATACAGACCATTCTCAGTAGTATAAGAAGGCATCTCAATGTTGCTTTAAATTGCATTTCCTTAGCAGCAAGTGATATTTTAAGGATTTTATCAGGTGTCTGAGTGCATGATTTTTGACAAAAGTGTTTCTACAAGTATTTTGTTATTTTTCAAATTGGATTGCTTTTTCTTTTTTTGTGTTACTTCTTTGAGCAGACCCCTCTTTTTATTATTGCCTTATTTTTTTCTTAGCATTGGAATTGAGTCTCTCTCATTCTCTCCGTCTCTCTCTTTATGTATATATTATATATGTATGCATATATACTTTGACCTATTATTTAGTTGTATATAAATATATATTTGCTCTGTATAATTCTCCATATATCTAGAGACTCCCTATATAAGTAGAGAGCAAATATGCATATATATACATGTATGTGTGTCTGTGTGCCTGTGTGCATGTGTGTGTGTACGTATGTCTGTGTCTGTATGTGTGTAAAGAGAGTAGATATATATAGCATGTGTTTTCTTCCAGGTATTTTGTGATGTCAGGTCTTATTTCCACTTTGAGTTAATTTCTGTATGTTGTGTAACATTTTAAACTAGTTTTATGCTTTTTAGTTTAGCTTTTGTTTTGTTTTTATCCAGGTTTCTTGACACTATTTTTTGAAAAAACTATCTTTTTATTGATTTTGAATTTTTTTAATCATAGACCAAAATGCCCATATATATTGGTATATTTCTACATGTCCTATTGATTTCCATGTGTCCATATTCATTTCCATAGATCTGTGTCCATGTTTTTATTCCAGCCCAATGCTGTTTCAATTAATATTTCTTTTAATATATAATGAATTCAAGGCACATAATGCTTAAATTTTTATACTCTTCTCAAAATTTCATTTAATATACAGGGTCTTTTGTTGTTACACAAGTTATAGAGTTTGTGTTCTTTTTTAAAAAAGCAATTGTATTTAATCTGTAAGTTGCTTAAAATATGATGACTAAATCATATCTATTATTTCAATCCATAAACATTTTATTTTTTAGTTACTTTAGGTAACATATCTGTAATATCTTGCAGTTTCTAGTGACAAGTATTTTACTTTGTTAGGTTAACTCAAAGGCAGTTTTCATTTTAATGCAATGAAAAACGAAATTATCTTAATTTGCCTTTTCCCCACTTATTATAGGAATATAGAAGTGTAGATGATTGTGTGTTTATTTTTTATGCAGACACTTTAATAAACTCATTATTTGTAGTACTATTATAATGTGGTCTTTAGCATTTATGTTTATATATTAAGTTATTTATCAGTCTAAATTCATTATATTACCATATATACGTGTATATATGTATATAATTTTAGAAAACTTAGGGAGACTGTATGTATGTATGTCGTCCTAAGTTCTTTGGCTAAGATTTTTATAAGTATGCTTCAGATGATTGGTAAAAGTGGGCATCTTTGGTTCCAAATCTTAGGAGGAAATCTTTAAAGTTTTTCATGACTGAGTGTATTAAATATGGGTTGGTATATTAAATGACCTTCTTTACATATATGTGTACTCCTTCCATTACCAATTTATGTAGTGTTTAAATGTTATGTGGATCCTATTTTGGTCAAATGCCTTTTCAACATATATTGATACTTATTTTTCTTTTGGTTTTTGTAGTGTATTGCATTAATTTGGTTTGGGATATTATACTATTTCTTAGGGATAACCTCATTTAGTCATAATGAATTATTTTCTTACTGAATTTATGTGCTAAGATTTTTTGAGGATTTTTACATGTTCTTCAGAAGTATCAGTCCAGTATGTGTGTATGTTAGCATGCTTATGTGTATGCACATGCATGTGTGTGTTTATGTGTTTTACTTTTCTAATTTAGAAGTAGAGATTATTGGCTTCATCTATTTGGGAATGTTCTACCCTCCTCAATTTCTTGAAAAAGATTAATGGGGATAGTTTTGGCTCTTTTTTAAAAGCTTTATAAAATTCAATGAAGAAATAAAGTGTCCCTGATATTTTTTACTTAGGGAGATTATTTTGATTTTTGTATCTATGATTGTTCTGTTCAAGATTGTATGATTCAGTCTGTTACTTCCATCTGTAATATTCAATGAAGTATTATTTTCTTCCCCATACTAGGTAAGGTAATAGTGAATGATGCCTGTTTCTCTAGTTACATATATATTCTCTATATTTTTCATCAAATTTATACTGATTTCTCAAACTCTATGCCATTATCAACACCCTCTTATACATAAATCCCTGTGTCTCTCAAACAAATTATGTTATTTTTAGTTGTAATTAGTAAGCAACCTTGCTTATTAGCATTTATTTCACTCTTTCTGAGAGTTTCTTTGTGGTTTTGTTGAAATATATTTTCATAATTTTTTTCATTAATGCTATCAAATTTATTTTAACATATCTATCTCTAATATCCTCAGATTACTATCATGATATCAATAATATCTATAGCAACATCTCTGTTTCATTTATGATAATGACAATGTGTGCTTTCTATTTTGGTGTGGGAAAGGGAGACACCATACTCAGGGCTTCTATTTGGCTCTGTGCTCAGGAATTACTCCTGGAACATAAGAGATGCTCAGGATGGGACTCAGGATAGCCTTGTGAAAGACAAGTGCTTTAACTTTTGTACTATCTCCAGGTAGAAAAATTTGTGTTTTCTCTACCACTTTTTTTTTTGCTTTTTGGGTCACGCCCAGCGATGCAAAGGGGTAACTCCTGAATCATGCACTCAGGAATTACTCCTGGCGGTGCTTGGGGGACCATATGGGATGCTGGGAATCGAACCCGGGTCAGGCGCGTGCAAGGCAAATGCCCTACCTGTTGTACTATCGCTCCAGCCCCTACCAGTTTGTTTTTGTTCTAATTTATAAATTTGTCATTTTTATTATTTTAAACGATTGCCCCTTTGATTTTTCTCTATATAAGCTGTCCTCTATTTCATTAAGTTTTTTTCTATATCACTATATTATTCTATTGTGAAGAGTTAATTCATCTTTTATGTTTTGATTTTGGGGGCATAAATGTCAATATCACTTCTTTTCTATTGATTCTTTTAGTTCACAAAATTATAGAATTTTGAATACATAGTTTAACACCCATATATGGATGTAGGATTCAGCACGCTCACTAGCAGTTTCAGTGCCTCACACAGACAGTGTGTGAGACACCTCTCACCTCCATCTTTCCTCTCGCACTCATCTTTGTTTCTTATTTAATCTAAAAAAATCACATTATTTTATTTTTTCTTTGCTTTTTCCAGTAATTTTCTTTAGTTTTATTTCACATGTGAGTGAACCTAATATTCACATGTGGAATATAACTAATGTTGAATATAACTGTATGAAACTAATAATCATTTTTCACGTCCTTATTTTCCTTTAGGCTTTACTTTTTGATATAGAAACTTAACTTTTTTTTTGTTTTTGGGTAACATCCGGCGATGCACAGGAGTTACTCCTGGCTCTTCACTCAGGAATTACCCCTGGTGGTGCTCAGGGGACCATATGGGATGCTGGGATTAGAATCCGGGTTGGCCGCGTGCAAGGCAAATGCCCTACCTGCTGTGCTATCGCTCCAGGACCCTAGAAACTTAATTTTTTTATTTTCAACATATTTTTTCTTTTCTTGTTTTATTTCTTTTGGGGGAGAAAGCTGGGGAGGTCAAGGACACAACTGGTAGGGATTCTCCTGACTCTGCGCAGTGTTCAGAGGATGATAGGTGGTATTGGTGTTAGAAGCATGGCTCCCCATATGCAAGATCAGTATCTTAACTGCTGTTCTGTTTCCAATATCACCATATATTCTTTTACAAAACGTATTTATTTATATTTAGTTGAATCCACCATAAAAAACACAGTTACAAAGTTGTTCATACGCTGGTGGTGGCAAATGTATACTGGTGAAGAGACCGTATTGGAACATTGTATTACTGAAACCCAATAGTGAACAAAGTTGTGTTTTAACTTTTTATTGAACCACAGTGAGATACAAAATTACAAGGTTGTTCCTGATTTGGTTTCAGTTATATAATGTTCCAACACCTGTCCCTTCACCAGGGTACATTTCCCACCACTAATGTACCTAGTTTCCCTCCCACTACCCATCTACCTAGCCTGCCTTTATAGCTGCCACTTTTCTTTTTCCTCTCTCTCAGTCTCTCTTTCTCTCTCTTTCCTTTTGGCATTATGGTTTGCAGCTCAGTTCTTATCCAGAGGTTTCACATACTTCTTGAGCTAGTAGCTTAAATTTTGGCAGGTTAATTTCCCAGTCCAGAGATGATGGAGTCTGAACAGAGACATGGCAGTGATTTTGGAGTGTGGAAACAAGAGGTTGCTCAGGCTGTTCAGGCAGTCACTGGACTGATCTGCCCCCTCCAAAGCACCCCAGATGTAAATACATGCATTTCTATTCTGGGGAGATAGCTGGGTTCTAAAATGTTCTGGAGTTGTACTTTGCATTCAGGAGACCTGGGTTTGATCCCTGACATGCTGTGGGTCCCTATGTATCACCGGGAGTGATCCCCAATGTGGAGAGCCTCCACAGGACCATGCTTCATAAACAACACCTGTTTCTTGTTAATTGCACCGTGCTTCGAAAATAACTCCTAATAAGGAAACAGGATGTGTTGTCACGCCCACAAGGTGTAACTAGCCTATCAGCTGCAGACATTTGGGTGTAAGCAGGCAGAGAGAGGTATATAAGGAGGGAAGCTGCCTAGCTAATCCGTTCCTCCTCGTTTGTCCCTCATTCCCACCTCATTCCCACCTCGTTCCTTCTCTTTCCCGTTCCTCTTCATCTTCCCCAATGCATGGAAAGGTCCCTGAGTAGTTCATCTCCCCCAATGCATGGGAAGGTCCCTGAGTAGTTCATCTTCCCCAATGCATGGGAAGGTCCCTGAATAAATCGCTGCCAGAAGAATCTCCGGGTTGCGTGTTTCTTCGCTGGTTGAAGCGGCGCGCGACAGCGCGACACCCCAAACCCTGAGTTGGGAATAGATGAGTACCAAAAGATGAGGCACCAAAAATTAAATACCACCCAACTCTGGTAATGTAATATTTTTTCATTTGGTCTTTCCTTTTTCTCTTTCTCTAGGTGTCTAGAGAATCACATATTCTTCTTTAAGTTTCTATCCTCCTTCAGTAAAATAATTTACTTCACTAAAAAAAACTTCATAAATATAATTTTTCTCTAAGTGATGATACATCTTATCTCAGTCTTTCATATGCTTTGGAGACTTTTTTGCCTTTTATTTAGCATAAATTTTATTTTTGTTGTGATTTTTTTAGGTCATGTACATGTTATACACCTGTACATCAATATTTCTGGTAAAATTAATTCACTCATTAGCAAATCTAGGTACAGGATTTCAAAAACAAGGAGTCAAAATGGGTATTTATTTCTTGAGGTATGGAATATGATTGGTTTCTAAGAGAGTTTGGGGCTCAGAAGTGTGACAAATGTGACAAAGTGACAAGCCTTGTATTAAATGCTTGCCCAGTCATAAAGATAAGCCTTTCTGATAGAGATTGTTTCTGGCAAAAATGCAATTCTGACAAAGGCTCTCAGTCTTTATTATTCTAACCAAAAAAAAAGAAAGAGTGGCAGAAATTTCTCATAAATATGCAAGTTCTTGATTGACTTTAGTCAAATTTTCACAAACCAAAGTTTCACATCATTTGAAGGACTCTTCTGGACAACTTAGGTAGGCAGGTATTTTGTCTTATTTTGATTTCTAGTTAATCTTATTATAACCAGAAACAATAATACAGATTATTCTAGTCACTTTAAATTTTAGGAACTGCATTACAGACCTTCATACAGTCTGTTCTCAAAGTACTTTTATAGCTATATATTTTTGAAAAAAAAAGTGAATGCTAGTGTTGTGTACAGTGACTGAAGTTGTATTATTAAATCTTAGTTTTAAACTACATTTAATTAATTTTACAATTACTTTTTCTGTTGCTGAGAGGGTATATTCAAATTTCTGTGAATACTGATTTATCTTGTTGCTACAGTAACAAGTCTCACAATGGAGACGTAACTGACACCCGCTCAACAAGTTGATGAGTCAAGGGGATGACAGTGATACAGTGGTACTGATTTATCTAGTTCTTTTCCCAAATATATTTGTTTTATACATTATAATGTTAAGGGCTAATCACAAATTTGTGATTTGGAGGTTAAGTGAGTGCTTTTATTTTTATAAAATTTCTTTCTAAGATTGCACTCATATGTGGAATTTAAAGTAGCAGAGAGGTATGATCTAGCAAAGATGCAACCTCTGGCAGAAAGCCGTCTGGACTTAGTCACTAAAATACTAAAATACAGAAATCTAGAACCTCACAGCCGCTACTGTGGCCACATGACCTCATATCTCCTCAATCGCAGCAGTGGAAAACAAATTATCAAATACTTCCTTTCCAGCAGGTCCGACTCTGGGGGGGAAACTCCAAACAATAATAGTGAGGTTTTTGTTGTTGTTGTTGTTGTTGTTGTTTTTGTATGTAATCAAGGTAAAGAGAAAGTAAAGTGTAACTTACCAACTACACAGATGGGGTGGGGGACCGGGGGGCAGGGCGGGGTGGGGTGGGAGGTTTACTGTGGTTCTTGGTGGTGGAATACAAGCACTGGTGGAGGGATGGGTGTTCGAGCATTATGTAACTGAGACTTAAGCCTTAAAGCTTTATAACTTTTAACATGGTGATTCAACAAAAATAAATTAAAAAAATAAATAAATAAATAATAACATATACTAATAAATTTAAATGCAAAACCAAAAAAAAATTTCTTTCTATTTATGAACACTTCTTATTTTAAAGCCTGAATATTTTCTGGCAGTATACAGCTACATCATGGTTTTATTGCTTAGAATTTTCTTTGCCTAGTCCAACTTCACTATTCACAATTGTTTGGTTCAGTAAGGCCACAGTCAAATGCTACATTGCTGCTCTAGTGAGAATACAGAGTTGCATTCCTGTGAGTCTTTTCAGAGCATATTTACAATGATAACTACATAAACTTGTTTTATGTGTTTTTCCATTTAAAAATTCCTTATGAAATACATATTGCTGATTAATTAATATTGAACTCACACTGCTACATCCAGACAATGAAATTTTATGTGGCATTAAAAATATATGAGCTATCAAGCCGGAAATGACATAAAATAAATTTGAATGCATATTTTTTAGTGAAAGAATCCAGTCTAAAAGCCTACATGCTGTTTACATATTCCAACTACATAAAATTCTAGAAAAGGCAAAACTGGGAAAATGATGAAAATATCAAAGGTTTTCAGTAGTTTGGAAAAGAAAAAATAAGGAAGGAGCATTTTAAGAACAAATATTCTGTAAGATACTATAATAGTGGATATTTGCCCTTTGATATTTCTCAAAACTCAAAGAATGCAAATCATCAAGATTGAGCTGCAATCTTAACAATGAATTCTGAATGCTAGTGATGTGTCAATGTATATTCATATGTAGTAAAATAATATCTGTGTATCCACATAACGTAACAATTCATGCACCGTGACGAAACCACTCTGGTGCTGAATTTTTGCTTGTTTTTATTTGGGGTGGGAGTATTGGTGGCACACGGGGCTGCTGGCTCTACTCAGCAGTGCTGCCAGTACTCAGGGAACCATATGGGATGCCAGGGATCAAATCCCAATCAGCTGCCTGCAAGACAAACACCTTACCAAATGTACTATCTTTCTGTCCCCTGGTGCTGAATTTTGAGACAGGGAAGAATTTGTGTTTGAGAATGGAGGAAAGAAACTCTGTACTTTTAACTCAATTTTGTTTCTCACCTAAATCTGTTCTACAAAAAAAAGAAAATGTAGCCCTTTCAAAAGATACATTTAACTCAAACCAAATAGCACTGTAAGATATCTGGATGACTTTTAATCTAAAATACCCAGTTTTCCCAAAAGTATATCACAATTATTTGCTTTTGGGAACACTGCCAATCACTTTAGCACTACTTGGGGACATTTAAACGTAAAACTCATGGACAAAAGGGGCAAATGTACAGAAAAGAAGGCGGAGAGATTGTCTAGCATTTAGGGCACTTGCCTTATACCCTGCCAATCAGATTTGATCTCTAGGCATCCCACATGGTCCTGCAAACACCACCAGAAGCAACATCTGAACGCAGAGCCAAGCTTAATGCTGAGCATCCCTTGGTGTGGTCCAAAAACTAAACAAATAAACAAAAAACAGGAGGAAAAAAGTAGAGTGTCTACAGAGTAAGAGAAAAATAAAGAAACAAACAGCTGGAAGGTGTTTGTTAGAGTCTGGAATTTTTTTATCCCCCCCACAGGTTCTAGAATAACTGTGACTGTTTGGGAACCATTGGTTTCAATATTACAAATAATTTAAACAAGCTTAGTTCAATTATTAATTAAATTAACAACTAAGTCAATTATTAATATAATTATTATAGCACAGCAGGTAGGGCAATTGCTTGCACACTGCTGACCTGAGTTCGATTCCTCTGCCCTCTCAGAGAGCCCGGCAAGCTACCGAGACTATCTCGCCCTCATAACAGGGCCTGGCAAGTTACCCATGGCATATTTGATAAGCCAAAAACAGTAACAAGTCTCACAATGGAGATGTTACTGGTGCCTGCTAGAGCAAACTGATGACCAAAGGAATGACAGTTGCAGTAATGCAGTGATACAGTGATTAATATTAACTATTCAATTATGAATTAAACTCAATTATTCAGTCAGCATTAAGTGTATCTTTCTACTGTCCTTTAAATTCAAATCATACTGTGCTTAATATGTAAAATATGTTTTCAAAAAGAGATATATAGGTCATATTTATTTTAATATGCATTCTGGTTCACCACCTCATCATGGTGGGGGGGTGGCAATGGTGCCAACCAGCAAAGAGTGAACCAAAAAGTGCTGCCCAGAGACTCAGACAAGTGCGTGTTTGTCAGCGCGCAGATCGTTACAACATGCCAATTGACCAAAAGCTTGCATTTGGTAGACTGGGAGTACCTATAAGGGTGATTAGAGATCAACCCAAAAGCCTATCAGAGAGCCCAGCAAGCTACCAAGGGTATCCCGCCTGTACGGCATAGCCTGGCAAACTTCCCGAGGCATATTGGATATGCCAAAAACAATAACAGTAATGAGCCTCATTCCCCTGACCCTGAAAGAGCCCCCAATATGGCAGCATTGGGAAGGACGAGTAAGGAGAGGCTGATAAAATCTCAGGGCCAAACTAGACTACCAGAACAAAGAATAACTAAAATGACTACTTTTAACGCACATAAGGTGGCATTGAAGCATCCATCGAGGACATGATGGTGCAAATGCAGAAGATTAAGTATGACGTCATTGGACTGACCGAGATGAGAAAGCATCGATCACATCACTCCATCTTCAACACTGCAGAAGAACTCCTCCTCAGAACATGTAACAGTGGAGGTGTCGGTGGTATCAGTGACATCGTTATCACAAACTTGGCCATGAGCATCAATTCGTTTGAATGCTTAACAACCAGAATTGGACCTTGTGCTTGAATAAATGTGGCTCATTGCCAGCAGTTTCTATCTTCATCTTCTGTGCATCAATATCCAATTACAACGAAGAAGAAATTGAGAAGTTCTGCATGGAGCTGGAATGGATATGTCATTCCCAGCCTTCTCCCTTCCAAAATCTGGCATGCCATTTCGTCGGTAAAGACGTGTAAAGCACCCAGTCCAGACAAGGTCAGACCCAAACACCTGAAGAATCTGCCACCAGTACTCATCAATACACTGGCTCAGCTCTTCACAGGCTACCTGTCTGAATGCAAGGTTCCATCCCAGTGGAAAACCAGCAGAAACGTTCTGTTGTACAAGAAAGGAGACATCCATGACATTGGCAACTATTGTCTGATCTGCCTATTGTCCATTGTCTACAAGTTGTTCACTTGAGTCATCCTGAATAGGATTGGCATAACACTAGATAAAGGACAACCATGTGAGCAAGCTGGGTTCCAAAAAGGATTCAGCACAATCAACCACATCCACATGGTGACCAAGCTCATCGAGGCTTCAGGAGAGATCAAGATGCCACTCTGTCTAACGTTCATCGATTTAAAGAAGGCCTTTGATTCTGTTGAGACAGAAGGGGTTATTGAAGCCCTAGCTAAACATATCATTTAAAACTCCATACATTAGGATCCTTCGTGAGCTATATTATGGATACACCACCAGGATCTCGCCATTCTACAAAGAAGTGATCATTGACTTAAAGAGAGGGGTTTGGCAGGGTGTTACCATTTAACAAAAACTCTTCAGTGCCATCCTCAAGAACGTCATGAGAGAACTAGAATGGGAAGGAATGGGAGTGAAGATAGATGGTTGGAGCCCACTTTGCCGCGCTCGCCGCTCCAGTATGACCAAGGAGGACAAGGGATCTGCTTTGGACACCAGCAGCCCACTGAACAACCTGCAGTATGTGAACTGAGCGTTTCCGCCAGGCCGCCCGTGTGGGGGCCCGGTATTTCTCTAGGTTTTCCCATCTTATGAGCACCATAAAAGGGTAAAAGATTGTAGCGATAGAATTTCAGGCAGAATTTTCCCTGAACTTTATACAGAAATGACCCAATGTCATCTAATCATCAGCAATATGAAATGGTTCCTTTTTAATGGGTCGGACTTTGGTGGGAAACCCTAACAAGAATAATAAGTTTTTTGTTGAAGTATTGAAGGCAACCAAAATGGTAGCCATCTCTCTAGATTGAACTAAGCCATATCCCCACGCCAGCTGAGAAGAAATATCCTTCTTTCTTGGGAAGAAACGCGGCGTGGCGTTAACCATAGTATGATGTCCATTAAGTTGACACGGACCTGGGGGCATGGGAATGGGATACAAGGGAATAAAGTATTATGTACATGGAACAGTGGGACGCTGGTGGAATCTCGAGCTGGGGCCGATACCAGCACACTACATTTGCTTCCAGAAACTGCAGACATTCTACCAGACTATCAACTAAGCCAGAGCCCCACGCCGGCTGATGACGGGAAATAACCATCTTTTTCGGTTTATTCCTTTGTCAGGCAGCGTGGTGAATACTAAACAGGCGTGAACTCGGTGGCGTGGGACGAGGGGGAAAAAAATAGAAAAGCTATGTAACAAACAGCGGGACTTAATATCTTTACATTCTCAGCAATGGAGAACTATCAAATGATTCCTTGACAATAGGACTGTCTTTTTCTTTTTTGGGGGAAACCCCAGCAACAATAGCAAGTTATGTGTTGAAACATAGAATGTAACCAAGATAAAGCATAAACGAAGTGAAACTTATCACTTACAAGGGCGGGGATGGGAGGGGGCGGGAGGTATACTGGGGTGGTTGGTGAAGGAATAGGGGCACTGGTGAAGGGAAGGGTGTTGGAGTATTGTATAATTGACATAATCCTGAGAACTATGTAACCCTCCACATGGTGATTCAATAAAATTAAAAAAAAACAGTATATAAAAAAAAAGAAGATAGATGGTTGGCAACTACACCACCTCCGCTTCACTGATGGCATCATTTTAATAACACGAAACATTAGCCGAGCGGCATGAATGCTTGCCGACTTCGACCATGAGTGTGGCAAGGTCAGATTGCAGCTGAATCTCACAAAGACAATGTTCATGAGAAATGGACTAGTCCCTGACATTCATTTGCTCTCAACATAACAAACATCTCCAAATGCAGCAGTTATGCGTACCTGGGTCGAGAACTCAACATGCCAAACAACTTGGCGCCAGGACTGTGCAGGAGGTATGGAACACCTTCAAGAGTGTCAAAGAAGTTAAAAAGGACGAAGAACCTCCAGCTTCAGGCACATCTTTTCGACTCCACTGTTCTTCCTGCACTAACATATGCCTCAGAGACCTGGGCCCTATGAAAACAGGATGAGAACACTATTTGAGTCTCCCAAAGAGGAATCGAAAGAGCTAATCTTGGAGTATCACGTTTCACTCAAGTGAGACAAGGAATTCGGAGTTCCAACCTCCGTCAACAATGGAGGATCAGGGATGCTGCCTCGTTTGCCAAGACATCGAAAATCAGATGGGCCAGACACATAATTAGATTTGGAGATGACCACTGGATTAGAGCCATTACCAACTGGATTCCACGGGATGTCAAAAGAACGCCTGGCCACCCACCTACGAGACGGTCAGGCTTCTTGTCAAGACCGTGAATGAACGGTTTGATGCTCTTCATGTTCCTGGAGCAAGCAGACGCCATTGGGCTATACTAGCATGCAACAGGGACGAATGGAAATGTTACTGGTGCCTGCTTGAGCAAATCAATGAGCAATGGGATGAGAGGTGATACAGGTGATGCATTCTGGTAGACTTAGTATTTATATTGGAATTTGAGTTCATTCATTTGTAATCTAATCATTGATATTTTAATCTATCATTATTCTATTCATCTATTCATTCATCTATTCTATTTATCTATTCATCAGTAGTGCTCCATAGTTTATTATTCTAACTTTACTGTCTTCTTTTGAAATAATTATTTTATCTTTGTTGTTATATTTAAAGAATATTTTAGTTATATCCTAAGTAATATAGTACTATTTTCATTTGATACATTCTACTGAAATATACATGTTTAGAACTGTCCAAGAAATCTAAGAATTTTATAACAGTTTACAAGTATAAGTTTCAAAACAATCCGACAATGCAGTTATTTATATTTTTCCCAATTAATTTTACCACATGCTATCTGTATCTGTAATTCATTGTTAATGGAAAAGCTGTGTTTTAGAGAGATCAGTCAAGGGCAGAATATTTTTTGCTCATACAAAATTTAACATTTGGTTATATGCATAATACAATGTATTGTGTGGATCCTTCTTCAAGACACCTACTCTAAATTTGATATTTTCTCCTCAAGAAATATTTACATTGGCTTTTCCTAAAATATATAGACTAGGCTTTTGCTAATGAGTATTTGACATGTGGAGCTGGGTCAGCTGAGGCCATGAGGGTCTCTGAAAAAACTTTTACTATGACCTTAAAGACAAAATTTAGCAAGAGTTAGGGTCATCTTTAAAAATAAACTTTTAATGGAAAAATCTATTTTAAGTCAGAGCAACTTTTTATAGGTAAGATTGTGTCATATAAAGTCATTCCTTCCTTTGTCATGTGATGGCCCTTTTTCTCCCCTTGGTGTTCAGGCTCCTATTAATTTTGTTAGCTCAACACAACAGAAGTTTTGTAGGAGTTAGGGATGATGACAGGAATCATTCCCAGTCTCTCTCAAGCACACTATGAGTGAACTTATCATTGAGCCACATCCTAGTTCTAAACTCAAGATATAAACATCCAATTTTTATCATTTATCTTAGAATTTATAGTCATGTATGATAATCAAATCTATGTAATGAATTTTCTATTATTCCTCTTTTCATTAGCTATTAGCTTTTTATGAATTTAAGGGTTTATCTTTGGGCTGACAAATCTTTTCTATTCATCTGAATTTCTGCTTTTTTTCTATTGGTACATTGTTTGTACCTTATCTTCAGGGTATAACCTAAAGTCAGGAAATTTAATACCTCCGACTTCTTTATGCCCAGACACGATTTGGTTATTCAATGAGCTTTTTTATTCCTTAAGACAATTAGCAGTACTTGTAAATTCATGAAAAAGTGTCATCAGAATTTCCATGGGAATTGCATTGAATCTGTACAATGATTTAGATAGGGTTGTCATTTTGACAATTCTAATCTTTCACTCCATGACCATAAAATACTTTCAATTCCCTTCTATCCTATTTTATTTCTTTTTTGTAGTGTATTATGGTGTTTAATGTATAAAATTTTAATATTTATTGCTATATTTATTTCATATATTTGCTGTATATGGACACTTTAAAGTAGAGTATCCATTTTGCTTTGTTTGGAAATTGGGGAACTTGGGCCATACCAAGTGATGGTCTGGGCTTACCCTATATCTGCTCAGAGATTATTCCTGATGGAGTTCAAGGAACCATATACAGTGCTAGGGATAGAACAATGGCCAACCATATGCAAGGCAAGAGCTTTAGTCCATGTACTTCTCTCTGGTCTAAGATTAGTCTTTTTTGTTCCTTTATTACATTTTTGCTTTTGTTGATTTTGTTATATTTTATTATTTATATGTAGAAATGAAACCAATTTTGGTATTGATTTCATAGTCTGCTACTTTGATGAATTGACTTAACTATTATATAAGAGTTTTAATGGAGTCTTTACAACCTTCTATGTATAATGTCCTTTACTGTGTTAGTTTGACATCTTCTTTCCACTTTGAGCCCTTTGTTTTCTGTACTTTATCTAAACACTATAGTTTACAAAGTTGTTCATGATGATTTGTTATAGACATTCAACTATACCTCAAGCCTACCACTGTACCAGGTCCACAATATATTTTTATATTTCTTATTAACACTAAAGGGTTAATCAAATGATCATTAAATATTTAACTAAAGGAAAATTTGTGAAAATTGCTATGCTATATCTCACCATGGGGACTTTAGTCCTTATCTGAAGACTAACTAAGCTGTTGTTGCAAGTCAAGCCTTCTGTGTTAATGTTTTTGTTAGATTGGTTGGCGTCTGCTTACATTCCCATACAATCTGGTATGCTCCTACTGGGATGGTAGTAATATAGAGTTTAGAGATATTGCTCCAGAAAATCCAGAATGTTGTATTTTATATCGTTTATAAATCCAGTTTTATAATTTAGTGTATAAACTGGGAAGTTGGGCCAGAGGCATGGCAAGAGCTATTGGGGTTTGAGTGTGGCTTCTGGGGCTTGGGTAGGGCGAAGACTTCCCTCCCAATACAGCCCCAGAAGTTTTAGCTGGGACCGGATACCTGATACATTTTTGCAGCAGACTGATCTCTTTTATAATTTCTCTATGAGTCTCTGGAAAAATGTCAGTAAATGAGCTTACATAACAGCAACAGTGGGGACATGTTTCTGAAAGTACACAGAAGTCATGTATTCCAACTCTGAGCAGGCCCAAAGGTTTCAGCAAACAACAACAACAAACCCATGTAATTAAACAAAAACAAACCAAACCTGAAATTTCAGTAGGTTAGCATCTTTGTGGAGCTGAGGCATCGAGTTTGGCTGGGGTGGGGCTTGTGGGGCCTTGGTAGTGGAGGAAACTTGGCCTACCTCCCTTTCAGGATAACCTGGTGTGTGGGAGAGGTGAGGATGATGTCGGCTGGGACTGGGGATCTGAGAAATTTTTACAGCAAGTTGATCTCTTTTGAGATTTATTTATGAGTCTCTGGAACAAGTCTTGTAGATGAACGATTTAAACCTTTTGATTTCTTTTTCTTGCCAAATTGATTTGGCAAGGACTACCAATTCTATATTTAATAATAGTGGAGAAAGTAGACATCTTTTCTTGTGGCCAATATCAGAGGGAAGGCTTTCAATTTGGTTTACCATTGAATATATGATTTTTGGCGATGTATTCATTATAAATAAGCATTTCTACCTTAAGATATATTCTACCTATCCCAATATGTAAATGTTTTTATGATGCTAGAATGCTGAATTTTGTCAGTCTTTCTCTACATCTACTGATATGACCCAATGGTTTTCATCTTTCCTTCTGATATTATTACCTTATGTTAATTAATATGTATATTGAATCATTCTTGCATTTCTGACTAAATTTCACTTAGTCATGCTCTATGATTCATTTTACATATTATTGGATTCATTTACAAAGATTATATTTAGGAATTTTGTATCAATGTTCATCAACCTTATTGGTTTGCAATTTTTTAGGCAGTGTATTTTGTATTAGCTCACTGTATACTGGATTAAAGAACTACAGGGTTAATATCAGGAAACCTACTCATAGGTCACTATAGCAAGGTACTGAAGACAGAAGTTGGCATCAAAGTTAAGGGTCTGTCATATCTAAGCTCTCCCAATCTTGACTTAAGTTTTCTATTGGGAAACAAATATCATGATCTTTCTAATATCTAAATACCTGTGTATTTTTTGAGAGGATTTGGTATTTTTTGAGAGGATTTGAACTTGTAGGAGCACTACTTCTGCTTCTCCTTGGAATTCAGTTTTGGCTGTGTTTGAATTTGTATTTAGAAATTGTTTTTGACTCAGTATTGTCCAGTTTGCTCCTGTGTTTAAAACTTGATTTTGTTGCTTTTGATTAATTATGGAAAATTTAGTTTTGATGCCTTCTAAAATTCCCCTTGGCTGCATTTTAGAACATCGGATCACTTTTAGTTATAGGTCCATAAATAAGAAGAAAATAATTTTATTTTGTAAAAGTCCTATGCTGTGTATGTGCTGGACATTTTTTTAATGTCCCTTGCCACAGGTCTCTAAATGCCTGTATGACCTTACAATTAGAACTGTTTTTCAGACCTGGTAAGTGTGGTGAAACGCCCTATGTCGAGGCTTTTGTGTGCTGTAAAACAAAGACTTCTCTTGGGGTTCTGCTTGCTTAACAGTGTAATAGAAGTAAAAAGGAACTAAATTCTCTCCCCAGTAAGAAAAACTGAAAAAAAAGAAAAAAATCTTATAAACAGTTTTGAATCAATTACTAATCTCCTTCATCTGCCCTTGTGCCTTTGCCACCTGGACTGTCATTTCAGGACTAACCAACACAGCCCCAACTGTCCTCTTGACACCTGCAGCGGTGACCTTGCAGCTCAAAAGTATTAAGTACCTCCCTCAATGCAAAGGAGATCTCTGAATGGTTAAATTTCACCTTCCTATATTGGTTAAATCTTTCAAGTTAGGAAGTTGATGCTTCACGGGTCAAAAGTTTTAAATGTTTAATGACTAAAATTTTTTTAAACCCCTCTAACTTGAAAGCAATATGTATTTGTGGATAAAAAAAGAATATAAAATAAAAACAGTTTATTAAAGACATTTTGTTTCAAGGTAAAAATTTGTCATCTCTAAATGAAAAGAGTTAACATGGAAAATCAGGGTGGAGGAATCAAAGTAATATTTGCCCTTCAAACTAAACTCTGAAAACTCATTTTGTGTGTGGCAGCTTCCTAAATAGAAAGCACTATTAGATAGAGAAGTAAAATATGAAAACAGAGTCATTTTAAAATGCAAAAATAAAATAAAATAAATTAAAAAATTTAAAATAAAAATTTTAAAATAAAAAAGTCTGTTGACTTGTAATATTTGCTTGGAATTTATGATTCAAAGAAAAAAGGAAAATGTATGCACATATAAGCTGTTGGGGAAAAAAGAGGAAAAATAATATGGGGGGGTTAGATAAAGGGGAAGTTAAATAAATTAAATAAGTTTCCTAAAGATAGGACAGAGAGTCTCTTCTCTTGCCCGCGCGCTGCACTTGGCTGTCTTCCCGGGGGCCTCCTCAGACGGGATGGGCTCCAGCTTCCCTCCCCACCCCGAGCAGAGCTCTGGCGGCCTAAGACCTCCGGAGCCTAACCACAGCCA
Source organism: Sorex araneus (assembly GCF_027595985.1). Classification (NCBI taxonomy): domain Eukaryota; kingdom Metazoa; phylum Chordata; class Mammalia; order Eulipotyphla; family Soricidae; genus Sorex; species Sorex araneus. Next base: position 108,586,236 of record NC_073304.1, read on the forward strand.
TACTCAAGGTCCCTCTCCACACGTTCAGATGAGCCTCATGCATGAAGGAACCAGCAGAGGAACCCAGGTGTGTGGGATCCGGGGCTGAGACTTCCGAGGCTGCTTGGATCGGGACTGGGCCTCTTCCACCCAGATTTCCCATTTCCCAGTAGCTAGGCGGTCACACCCAGGGACTGTCCCTGGGCGGGCGCCGTGTAATCCTGTCAATGGCCAGCATCCAGAGACTTAAAATCAAGCTCCCAGGAGCACGCTTCCACTTTGAGGCCACGCGATATTTTATAGCCTACTTCTCCCCCTGGGAGAACCTGGCAAACTACTGGGAGTTTTCTGCCCACATGGGAGAGCCTGGCAAGGTCCCCATGGTGTATTAATATGCCAAAACTAGTAATAAGCTGGATCTCATTCCTCTGACCCTGCAAGAGCCTCCAGTATGGCATCATTGGAAGGACAGGTAAAGAAAGACTTCTAAAAACCTCAGGGGATGGACGAATGGAGATGTTACGGAGACCGCTCGAGAAATTTGACAATCAACAGGATGAAGAAGATGATGATGATGATGATGATGAAAGATAGGACAGAAGTAAAGGATCCAATAGCTGTAAAGTTTGTGCATGTGGCAGAAGTTTTATGAGATACAAATCTTAATGCAGGAACTCTTTACTGTCAAGCTAAATGAATGAAATAAGAATTTTTGAAGTTACATTTTTAATTTTAATAATATACCTGCATAAAACCAATTTTAATTTTTCATCTACTGAAAATGAAGAGTATTCATACCCCACTGAAAATCAATTGAAGTACTCTACTTGGAAAACAAAGTTATTAGGTGTGTCCAATAACTTTGTGAACTTACATTGACTTAATCTTGTTTTTAAATAAACTTAGTTCTAATTTTCAATCATAAAAATTTTTGCAATGCTTTTGAAATCTGCATCATTGATCAAAAATGGGTACTCTTAAGGACAGTATAAAATAATGTGGAATTATTAAACTCTAATGTGTCAAATCTGTGTATGTAGTAACTGCACTTTTATATCCTTATTCTTCTCACTGCCAAGTTCTTGAGCTCTCATGAGAGAGCCAGCAAATTATTTAAGAATGACACATAACTTTAGCATGCTACCTCCTCTCACCAATATTCTGTCAAACTTTGCATACATTAGCCAAAGAGTTCAAACCAATTAAGAATGAGACCAAAAAAAAATCAAACAATGCTCAGATTATGAACAATTTGACCTTATTATTATCCTCATGTCACTAACTTTCAAGGTCTACTTCCATATGAGTTATGACAAAAGGATGTCACTTCCTATCTTCCCTTTGGAAAACTCAAGTATGTCCATGTGGTTATTGATACATACTCTGGATATGTTCAAGCTACCGCATAATCCCAGGGGCAGGTTAAACATGTCTTCAAACATGCTTTACATTGTTTTAGAATTAATTGATGTTTCCAGAATGGGAAAACAGAGATGGCCCTGCATTTGAAAGCAAAGCTTTTTTTAGTTTTGCCAAAGATGAGCAGTTCTTGTAAAACAGATCATCGTCTAACCCCCAGGGTCAGAGGGATGGACTTGTCAAGTAAATCCATTGTACTATTACTTGCTGGAAAAATAAATACATAAGCCAAATAGTGGGGAGTTAGAGAACTGCTAACTCCAATTCCACATCATTAATCTTGTATACAATAATTTTCTCAATTTTAGTTCGGAATTTGCATCTGAAGTGGGTCTTCATTATGGCCCTGAATATTCCAGAAGTAGGAGACCAATGTGGTATAAAGCCCTTTGCTCCCAGAATCAGGGGGGACCAATTTATCTCCTGAAAGAAGAGGAGGACCCACTTTTGAACACTTGAGCGGGATGAGAGCAACAACGTTAGAAGCTAGCATCCAGCTGAAGAATTTGAAAGAAAATGGGTTCTCCCCACTCTCCAAGTGAGACAAATTGGAACTAGACACTATAGCTTGGAAGAACTGCAGAGCAAATTGTAAAAAATTACAAGGACGTGCACGCAGGAGGGGGAGATGTGATGTGTGTTGTGTTCTGTTATTTGAGGGCTCTCAGGGCAGTTCTCTCTCATGCATGCCGCTCGTGTTGAGTGCTCTCGAGCTGCTGTGTATGGACCGGATCGGCATGGCTCCTCCTTATGCTCTGCTTCTGTGTGTGCCACTGTGCTCTCTCTGTATGTCTCTCTGTCTCTGTCTCTGTAGTCTCTCCTCTGGTCTCTTCTGACCTCTCTCTGTCTCTGCTTCTATGTCTTCTCGCTTACTTCTGTATCTTCTCTCTCCACTTCTGTCTTTTCTCCTTGCTTCTGTCTTGCCTCTATCTTTCTCCCTCGCTTCTGTGTCTTCTCCTTGCTGTGTCTTCTTCTGTGTCCTGCTGCCTCTGTCTGTGTCCTGCTGCCTCTTCTTCTGTCTCTGCTGTCTCCTCTTGTCTCTGCTGTCTCCCTCACTTCTGTATCTTCCCCCTACTTCTGTTACAGTCTTAGTTTATATAGCAATCACATAGAGTGGTAACACAAAGGTGTGTTGAACATTAACAAATCAACAAAGAGGGGTAGGGCCATTTCTCCAGGAGATTAACAAAATCTCATCTAAGGAGATTACTCCAGAGATCTGCTCAAGAGTGAGGTCCAAACAAGGGTGTGTCAGGGTGTGTCCCTTTTTTCCTTCCTCAGCTAGTAATCCACTTAAATAGTTGTAGCAAATCTACTTCAAATATTTCTAGCAATGTCATTCTGTATGAGCACAGTAAGAGATGCATCAAACTTAAAGTTTGTTTTTTTCTGAGGACATCTCACTATATATTCCAGACCACAGTCCTCAGGTCAGGTTAGCCTTCCTAACCCCAGCAGGGTCCTAGTCTCATCATTACCTTTGGATCATGACAGCATTTGTCTATGACCATGTTCTCAACTTATAGCTGAGTATTGCCTGGCCCATTTCGATGCCAGGGTAGCTGACAGCTTGCCCTGGGTCCATTCTGTCCATCGTCGGGACCCTGTTTTTGGGGTGCTAGAAACTAAGGGCCACTGAGTCTAGAAAGCAGATGCCCAGGAATAAATATTAGTGGAGTCAATCAGCTTCCAAGTTACAAAGCATAATATTATCCGTCTTCCTGTGTCCATACAAAAAGGCCATTGTTCTAAGGTAAACTAAGTTCCCTGTGGCAAAGCTGAAAGGATAAACCCAATGTTATTCTATAGCAAATAAGTTTAGTGTCAGCCCCCGTAAGATGTCACCTTTTCTAACTGGAGTCCCTGTGGCCAACTCGCTTCTAGTCAACAGAGGTGCCTATACAGAGATAGTTGATTGTATCCTGCATAATATTTTCTAATCAATCCATTAAGCTGTCTCAAGGAGTATTGAGCAGAGCAATGGCACAGTTTTAGAGATTCCAAATATGGAATAACATATTTGACAGTAGGATTTGATCTACTATTCCATATGTCTATGCACATCAATGCAAGAATAACTCAGGGAATTAAAATATATTGTTTTCTAGCTCCCTTACAAGACTATGTATTATTATATGTGCCATCCATTCCTTTGTTTTCTTTCTAGCTACACAACCCAGTATACATTTTTCTCACTATTCTCTTATCTCAGGGGAGGGGACTGTGTACACTCATTGCATTACTCATGATAACTTGACTTATCATAAATTTATTTACATCTTTTCTCTCAAAGGACAGGTGTCTTTGTGAGTCCCAGTGTATCTAACTTGAGATTGGGAAGGATCCTTTGAGAGATTTTAAAAACATCTCTGGACAATTGAGGCCTAAAATATTCCTAGGATCCTTAATTGCCATCCTATTGTTGCTATTGTGGTTTTAACTACTGTAACCACTACAAGTAAGGCTCTTACCTTAAACAGCCAAATAGCACATTTTATTAATCAGGTCATTCAAAGCATCACCTAGGAAATGACCCAGCAACGTCTAACTGACTCCAGAATACTATCCAGGGTATGGAGTTTGGAGTTCACAGAGCTTTCCAGGATAAGAGGCATAATGACTTTGTTTTCACCAATCCCTCGATTGTAATAGGTAACACAAAAGTATTTGTATCACACCCATGAAGAGGAATTAGTCCTGTGTTACCTGAGGAAAGACATTAAAAACCACCTAACTGGTACTCAGTTGGACAATCTAACTAACTTCTGATATAAAGACATTGCAATCACATTTAAGACATCTGTGGACTGCCCTATAGCAGAAAGCCTAACAGAGTGTTTGGCATGATATCAGTAACAACATGCAATGGTTCAACCCAAGAACATGTTTTTATTGCAGTGCTGAGTGGTGTTCTCATTTTTGTTCTAGTGCTTCTAACAACTTGCAAAGTCCTGAAACATGCACAGCGAGGTGGACATTGCTGTGAAACCTACATATCAGCAGATTTGTACCATCCTTACTTAAACTTCATTAAACAAAAGGGGAAGAAGGTATGAGAGCTCAGAAGTATTGGGTTAAAAAAGCTACAGGGTTTTCCTCATAAGCCACAGTGTCAAGGTCCTGATGGTAGTACTTAAACTAAAGATAATATATATGCCTGCGCTCCCCTGGAAATTCCTAATTTATTTACCTAACATAGTAACCTATATGGAACATAACTTTTAATTAATCTTCCCCAGTTACAGTCAGAAAATTTTTTATCCTGCTTACCTGGATAACTGCCCCTTTGTATCATGCAGTTGTAACCAATAGAAGTTATAAGCAAGAGACACTTGGGCTGCCTGTCCCGTCTCCTGAGCAAGTGTAGGCTACTAGCTCTTAGACAGACTTTTGGTTCAAGACTAACCTTTTCATTTGTCAGTTTTAGTGAACTGACAAATATAATACAATAATACTTGGTGCTTCATGTGTGGATCCAACAATCGTGGTCTGGTTTTGGTATCTGAATAACGTAGGCATCATAAAAGCTGTAAGAAATGATTCCTTTTCCTTTGATATTTTAGGAGATTTTGAAGAGTGTATGTGAGTAAGCCTTTGAGGTTTGGTAAAACTCATTAGCAAACCCTTCTTCTCAGGAAGGTTTTTAATAATAGTTTTGTTTTCGTTCATTGTGATTGATCTGTTCCTATTTGTCCTTAGTCTAATTCAATCTTGGAAGGTTGTATCATCTTTTTAATGTACCCATTTCTTCACTTAGCTATGTTCACCACAGTATGTCTTAGAGTTGTTATGACAATATCTTTATTTATGTTTGTTCTTTAGTACTTCTGAAGTGTCTGTTGAAATTTCTCCCCTTCATCTCTGATCTGATTTATATGGGGTTTTCTTTCTTTTTTGTTTTGTGAGTCTAGCTAAAGGCTTGTCAATCTTGTCTATTCTTTTAAGAACTATTTCCTGCTTTTGATGACCCTTTCACTTGATTTCTATTTCACTGATGTCTGCTTTAATTTTAATTATTTGCTTCCTTCTATATATATAGGTATTCACTTATTGTTCTCTTTCTAGTTTCTCAAGCTGTGAGGTTGTCATTGAGTTGAACTTTTTCTTTTTACCAGATGTAAGCCTGTTTTGTTATGAACTTCCTCTGTAGTACTGCTTTTGCTGTGTCCCAGGGGTTCTGATAGTTTGTGTCTTGTTCCTTTTTTAAAGCCTCCTTTATATTATCTTGTCTAAGTTGTTGATTTTGTGTGCCTTGACTCTGAGGTCACTGATTCAATTTTCTGGCTTTTTTTCTCTGCTGAGACATGTTACTGTGAAGGAGAAACGTCATCTTCAATTTTGGTTGAATAAGTTCTTTAATTCTTTTCCATAAATCATTCTTTGATTGTATAATTGAATAGCTCTTCCAATGATTTTTCTCAGCTCAGTGAACTATCAAGAAGATTTCTACTCTGAAGTCATTCAACAGTTTTTATATACTTGAATACTGACCTAGACTTCTGTCATCTGTTAAAGCAGCCAAGTTCTTTTGATTATTCATTATTCCTGGTGCTGCATGGGTATTACATGTGGAGGTCTCAGTTCCAGGTAACCTGTGCAATGATATTGTGCTCCTGTTCATAGTATCAGACTAGCATTTATGACTGAATTGAATTTCAACAGGCTGAGCTGCCCTATTAGGAGTTTTAAGCAGAATTTATAATGAAATAGGAGGATTAAAAACCAAAATATTTAAGTCAAAATGCACCACATTTTATTACATAAATTAATAAATAATAAAATTCTATTAATGTATCAAATGTTTATTTATACAAAATAGTCATTTTAAATAGCTTCAACAAAGAGGTTCTTAATATAGTTTACTTTTGATGTACATTGCTGTACTACCACTGCGAGCCTCTTCCAGAATCATCTTAATCTAGCTTCCTAACAGAATTCACTTTATATATCAAATCGTACTGGGGTCTAATGTAAATGCTGAGATTTGGATTATTGATGCAGCCAGAAATAAGAAGCATTCACTGTTGTTCAGAGTCTCATATTGTAGTAAGAAAGGCAAATATTAAAGTCACTACATCGTGGCATGTATATCATTGTTCAATGCTTTAATAATAGAGTGTTTACAAATAAATATCTAAATATAAGTCTTGGATAATTGAGCTACTTACATAAACAACACAGTTTACCTGCAGCAAAATCAATCATATAATTAAGAGATACTATGTTTGAACTTGCTTTGGGAGCTTGCTTCACAGCTGCATATCTTATAACCTAGTTCTCCCTCTGGGAGAAACTAGCAAGCTACTGAGAGTTTCCTGCCCACATGGGAGAGCCTCCAAGCTTCCCATGGTGTATTCATATGCCAGAGCCAGTAACAAGCTGGGTCTCATTCCCCTGAACCTGAAAGAGCCTCCAATGCGGCATCGTTGGGAAGGCCGAGTAGAGAGAGGCTTCTAAAATCTCCGGGATAGGACCAATGGAGAGGTTACTGAGAAGGCTCGAGAAATTCGACAATCAATGGGATTTCGTGATTTCATGATGTTTGAACAACTTATCTGAAAACATACTAACTAAATTAGAGACATATTTAGAGAAATTTGGAAAATATGGAAGCAAATCAAGCAAAATTGAATAAATATATAGAGACTTGGAAAATTATGGAAACAATGCAAAAACTATACATACAAATGAATATAACCTGAGATATATGAAATAGAAAATATAAAAATTTTAGATACCTGTGCACTGAAATTAAAGCATAATTTAAAGGGACCGGGAAACAAATAAAAAAATTATAAAGCAATAGCCTAATTTTTTAACTAAAAATTATTAAAATATTTTATTCTTATGATGCTGTGATGAAGAATGAGAGGTATTAAAGGGGTAAAGCATTTGCAAGTGATTGGCCCAGGTCCATTTCCATTGCATATGATCCCCAAGGCACTAGCAGGTATGATCCTTGAGTACAGATTCAAGAGTATCCCTGAGCACCACCGGGTATAGTTAAGCCCAACTACATTAAGATTAATTATTAATATCAAACCAGAATTGAAAATTGAACTGTGAGCTAACATTCTACTAAGAATTTAGGAGAACTGCTATACTGGGATTCTTGGTGGTGGAATATGAGCACTGGTGAAGGGATGGGTATTCGAGCATTGTATAACTGAGATTTAAACCTGAAAACTTTGTAACTTTGTAACTTTCCACAATAAAAAATTAAATAAAAAAATAAAAAAATAAAAAGAGTTCTTAAAAAAAAAAAAAAAACAAGAACGAAGGCTTACATAGTACAGGGCTGGGGCCTGGGGGCTGAGTGGCAGGCTGGAATAAAGATGCCACAAAGGTGTATGATTAAAATATTTGTATTTTCAAACTAAAAAAAAAAGAATTTAGGAGAACTGGCTTAGTAACTATAAGCTAGTAATTATAAGTTGAAGAGGGAATAACCTTCAAAAACAGGGTAGTGATAAATTTTATTAAGGAAAATTTAAGTGGACCCAAATTAAAATAAAAATTATTAATTGAAGTTGATATAATTAAGAAAATGACAACATACAGTAGAGTATAATGGCTCATAAAATTCAAGAAAAGAAATTAATATAATTAATAGGTGTTATTTATTTATGAATCTGTAAATAATTTCATACATTTTACAGAGAGTACAAATTTGGGATTTTGAATTTGTGGTTTGTTTGATTTTTGACCATGCCTGGCAGTGTTTAGGGCTTACTCCTGGACCAATATATAATTTCAAAGTAATATCTTTTGAAATATTTCAAATAAAACTTTATAAAAGTTTAGATTTACAGAAAAAGGTTAAAGAAAGTTCATAGAATGTCTATATATTTCTCACCCAAATATCTTGTTATAAAAATATTACATCAGTATCATTCACTTTTTTCAATCAACATATTGATAAGTGATTATTATATAATGTTGATACATGTTTAGTTTTCTTAGTTTTTACTTGATGCTGTATCTGTTCCAGCTGCACATACTTAAAGAGAAAATCATGGACAAAACATATTTCCCCACAAGGAGAGAGAGAGAGAGAGAGAGAGAGAGAGAAGAAAAGTGCCTGCTATAGAGGCAGACTGGGGTTGGGGGGCTGGGGTGGGAGGGATATGGGGACATTGGTGGGAGAAATGTACACTGGTGAAGGGATGGGTTTTGGAACATTGTATGATTGGAACCCGATCATGAACAACTTTTTAGCTGTATGTCTCACAATGATTCAATAAAAATATTCATTGCAAATGGAGAGTAAACTCAGAACCATTCTAATATTTTTGCCCATGAGAACAGTGTTGGAAAACAGCATAACTGCAACAAATTTTCTGTGAATGAACCATAGAAAATCAGAAAGACTGAACCACAAACTGCAGCAATTTATATCTAAGGATGAGAATCCTGTCACAACTGTTCATCCATCTTTATATTGATCTTTTGGCCTTTCTTTTGTACTATCCTGCTATCCTATTCTCTAGAATGTAGGTGTAGCTGGGTAGAATTACTAGAACAGGGATCTGTTATTCATAGAGACTTTCAACAATAGGATGTCAAGGTACTCTCACAGCCACTGACATCCAGATATTGTTTATATGAGAATAGATGAAGTGCAACCTTGCTTAAGTCATTACTGAGGATCTTGCCACGGTGAGAGGAATTTTCACTCTTAAACCCGCCTTCTTCAAATTATTACCATTAACCTGTACTTATACTGGTGTTTCTTCTGATAGCTTCAATTTAGCAATTGAAGTAAAAACAAAAAAGTAAAGTATTTTCATAACATGAAAGAGCTATGGACGTGGAAGGTTTTAGTAAGCAGATAAAATGTCTGAAATGCTTGTACTAGAGAATAGAGTAAGCCAAGGGAGTAAATAATTGATATTTTTATAATTCAATATAATTTTTTAAAAAGGGTAAAGCAAAAAAAGAAAGGAAGAAAGAAAAGGAAGGAAGGAAGGATAAGGAAGGAAGAAAGAAAGAAAGAAAGAAAGAAAGAAAGAAAGAAAGAAAGAAAGAAAGAAAGAAAGAAAGAAAGAAAGAAAGAAAGAAAGAAAGAAAGAAAGAAAGAAAGAAAGAAAGAAAAAGAAAAAAGAAAGAAAGAGGGCCCTACGAGAAACTGCCCCCAAGTCGGCGTCCTGCCGGCTTGGGCTCTTCTGGACCCTACCCCAACTTTGCCGCCACTGCCAGTCAACCCCAGCGCTGCCCTATCTCACACATCCTGCCCAGGTACTGAGACCAACCCCCGGCCACGCCTCCCTGTCCCCCTCTTCCTTCCATCACCCGGATCCCCGAAGTACTGCAGCTGCCCCGCCCCCACGTCCCAAGACCCCGCCAGGAAGATACTGGGGGCGTGGCCTGTATCTCACTGGGCGTGGTCTCGAAGTGGGCGTGGCCTCACATCGGAGCAGCAGCCGCTAACGCCTCCGCAGTTATTATTTTTACCTTAGCACAGTAAGTATTGTCTATTTCTTTGAAAATCACCTTAGTCATCTCAACCACTTATGCAAAGTACCCATTAGCTTAGTCTAACTTAATAAAAGCTATCAGTGAATAAGGGAAGCTTAGCACAACCAGAGCCCCTCCTTCCCACAAAAAGAGGGAACAGAAATAAATAACTACAAAGTTTCAACTCTACACTTCCATAACAATATGAAGAAGCAGCAAAAATCCCCTCCACAAAGAGAGGGAGAAGAAAAGATCCCAGAAACATCAACAGGGGCTACTCACATCTACGACCTCTCAGATAAACAATTCAGAGAGGAAATCTGGAGGAGAGTCAACGTACTCCAAGCAACCATGGAACAGACATCCAATAAATTAAGGGAGGATATGAATGAAGCACTGGAACGGTCTACCAAGAAAATGCAGGAAGAAATTTAAGCAGAAATTTCAAAGATATGAACAAAAGTCACACAAATAAAGGAATTGGTAGATAAATTAAAAATCTCAGTAGATGCCCTCAACAGTAGAATGACTACAGCCGAAGACAGAAACGGCGACCTGGAAGATGAGCTGCAGAAAGCCTATAGACAACAACAAATAATGGCGAAAGACCTCAAAATGGCTATAGAGCGAATCAGAGTCCTGGGGGATGACTTCAAGAGGAACAACATAAGAATCATTGGAGTACCAGAAGCACAGGGAAGTAACCCTAATGAAAAAAACACAGTCAAAGACATCATTGCTAAGAAATTTCCAGAGCTGGAGAAGGCAGGCATCCAGATACAAGGAGTCCGAAGAGTACCAGCAAATAGAGACCTGAATAAAAAGACTCCAAGGCATATCATAGTCAGAATGACAGATGCTATGGATAGAGATACAATTCTGCAATCAGTAAGGTCAAAGAAGGAAATCACATACAAAGGAGCACCCCTCAGATTTACAGCAGACCTGTCAGAGGAAACCCTACGAGTCCGAAGACAATGGTGGGACATAGTGAAAAAACTCAACGAAATGAATGCCTGACCAAGAATACTATATCCAGCTAAACTCTCACTCAAACTGGAAGGAACCATACACTATTTCTCGGACAAACAACAGCTGAGGAACTTCATAGACTCAAAACAAAACTTGAAATAAGGTCTAAAGGGGCTACTGTAAGACAAGGAGGAGCCCCATAAGAACAACAAACCCCACAGAAAGATGACACAAAACCCCATCACAAAAATCTCTCTCAACGTGAATGGCCTAAATGCACCTATCAAGAGACACAGAGTGGCAAAATGGATCCGGAAATTAAACCCAACATTCTGCTGCCTGCAAGAAACACACCTGAACAAACAGAGTAAACATAGACTCAAAGTCAAAGGATGGAAAACAATCTTGCAAGCAAACAACTTCCTTAAAAAAGCTGGAGTGGCAATCCTAGTATCCGACAACATAGATTTCAGGTTGAAAAAGATTAAAAGGGACAGTGAAGGTCATTTTCTATTTATCAAGGGATATGTATAACACGAAGAAATCACACTCTTAAACGTGTACGTCCCTAATGAACGACCGGCTAAATATTTAAAACAACTCCTAACAGACTTGAAAGAGGACATCACTAATAGCACAATAGTAGTCGGACACTTCAATACCGCCTTACCACCTCTAGATAGAGCGACAAGAACAAAACTCAGCAAGGAAACACTGATTCTGAAAGAAGAAATTGAAGAGAGAGGTCTAATAGACCTATACAGGGCTTTACACTCCAAATAGAAAGAATACACATTCTTTTCCAGTGCACACAGAACATTTTCTAAAGTAGACCATGTACTGGGCCCCAAAATGTACCTCAATAGAATCGGAAAAGTAGAAATTTTATCAACCATCTTTTCAGACCATGATGCTCTGAGGATAGAAGCTAACCAATCACCGACACGGAGAACCAAAATTTAGACTATGCAGGAAGCCAGGGAAAGCTGATGGGGCAGGACTTCCAGATCCGCCCTGTGCTGGTATTTAAGCACAAAGCCATGTTGGGTACGCTCTTTTCTGCCGCCGCGCGAGATCGACCCCGGAGGCAATGAACCACTTTGGACACGAGCAGCGCTCCCAAAATACCTCCAAACTGTGTGCTCGGAGCTACTGGCCCATTGCCGCCAGCGAGTGATGCAATTACCAAAAGAATTTTCCCTGGACTTCATATAGAAATCCAAAACTGCGTGGCTGCGATAGCAGCCGCGTGACCTAATATCTCTTGATTGTCAGCAACGTGTAAATGTTCCTTTTTAGCAGGCTTACCGTGAGGGGAAACTCCAAACAATAGTACTGAGTTTTTTGTTGAAGGGTAAAAGATTGTAGCCATAGAATTTTAAGCAGAATTTTCCCCAGACTTTATATAGAAACCCAAAACGCGCAGCCGCTGCCACAGCCGCGCGACCTAATGTCATCTAATCATCAGCAATATGAAATGGTTCCTTTGTAACAGGTTGGACTTTGGGGGGACCATAATACGGTTAAAGTTTGTAGTGACGTGTAATTTCTGGCTGTACCTCCCCTGGACTTTATACAGAAATTCAAAGCCGTGAGGCCGCTGCCATGGCTGCGCAACCTAATATCATTTAATCATCACCAATAAGAAATGGTTCCTTTGTAATGGGTTGGACTTTGGAGGGACCATAATAGTTTGTAGTGATGTGTAATTTCTGGCTGTACTTTCCCTGGACTTCATACAGAAATTCAAAGCCGCGAGGCCGCTGCCATGGCCGCGCGACCTAATGTCATTTAATCATCACCAATATGAAATGGTTCCTTTTTAACGGGTCGAGCATTGGTGGGAAATCCTAACAAGAAAAGTAAGTCTTTTGCTGAAATATTGAAGGCAATCAAAGTGGTAGCCATCTCTATAGACTGAACTAAGCCATATCCCCATGCCGGCTGAGAAGAAATATCCTTCTTTCTTGGGAAGAAACGCGGCGTGGCGTTAACCATAGTATGATGTGCATTAAGCTGACACGGACCTGGTGGCGTGGGAATGGGATACAAGGGAATAAATTATTATGTACTTGGAACAGCGGGACGCTGGTGGAATCTCGAGCCGTGACCGATACCAGCGTATTACTTTTGGTTCCAGAAACTGCTTGCAGACATTCTACCAGACTATTAACTAAGCCAGAGCCCCACGCCGGCTGATGACGGGAAATAACCATCTTTTTAGTTTTTTTTTTTCCCTTTGTCAGGCAGCGTGGTGATTACTAAACAGGCGTGAACTCGGTGGTGCGGGATGAGGGGGGAAAAAATAGAAAAGTTATGTAACAAACAGCGGGACTTAATATCTCTACATTCTCAGCAATGGAGAACTATCAAATGCTTCCTAGACAGTAGGACTGTCTTTTCTTTTTCGGGGGGAAACCCTAGCAACAATAGTGAGTTATGTGTTGAAACATGGAATGTAACCAAAATAAAGCGTAAAACGAAGTGAAAAGTATCACTTACAAGGGCGGGGACTGGGGGGGCAGGAGGGGACAGGAGGTATAATGGGGTGGTTGGTGATGGAATATGGGCACTGGTGAAGGGAAGGGTGTTTGAGTATTGTATAACTGACATAATCCTGAGAACTATGTAACCCTCCACACGGTGATTCAATAAAATTTAAATAAAAAAAAACACCTGGAAATTAAACATTTCAATGTTGAACAATGAGTGGGTCAGGAAGGAAATCAAAAAAGAAATCAAAAGATACTTAGAAACAAATGAGAATGAAGACACAAACTACCAAAATGGGACACAGCTAAAGGCATGTTAAGGGGAAAATTTATAGCTCTCCAAGCATTCCTCAGGAAGGAAGAAAGGGCCCACATAGATAACTTGACTTCACGGCTCAAGACCTTAGAAAAGGACCAGAAAAAGGAACCCAAACCAGACCGAAGGAAAGAAATAATAAAAATTAGAGCAGAAATTAATGACATCGAAACCAAAAAAAAAAAACAATTCGAAAGATCAATGAAACAAAGAGATGGTTCTTCGAGAAAATAAATAAGATTGATAAACCTCTAGCACGACTCATAAAGAAAGAAAGAGAAAGAACCCTAATAAATCAAATCAGAAATGAAAAGGGGGACAGCATAACAGAAACCAGTGAGATTCAAAAGATCATTAGAGACTACTTTGAAGGTCTATAAGCCACAAAACAGGAGAACCTAAAAGAAATGGACGAATTCCTTGATTCCTACAATCTCCCAAGACTGAACAAAGAAGACCTGGAATACCTGAATAGACCCATCAATGTTAAGGAAATTGAAACTGTAATCAAAAATATCCCCAAAAACAAAAGCCCAGGCCCAGATGGTTTCACTGGTGAATTCCTCCAATCATTTAAAGACCTGTTGCCAGTTCTCCTCAAGCTTTTCCAGGAAATTGAAAAAAATAGGAACTCTCCCAGTTTCTATGAACCACACATCTCCCTAATACCAAAAGCAAACAAAGGCACCACTAAGAAAGAAAATTATAGACCAATATCCCAGATGAACACCGATGCAAAGATCCTCAACAAATTTTAGCAAATAGGATCCAACAACTCATCAAAAAGATCATACATCATGACCAAGTGGGATACATCCCGAGGATGCAAGGATGGTTTAACATTCGGAAATCAATCAACATAATCCATCATATCAACAAAAGTAAAGATAAAAACCATATGATCATATCAACAGATGCAGAGAAAGCATTTGGCAAGATCCAACATCCTTTCATGATGAAAACCCTAACCAAAATGGGTTTTGGAGGAACTTTCCTCAAGATAGTTGAAGCCATCTACCACAAGCCTATGGCAAGCATTATCCTCAACGGGAAAAAACTAAGGGAATTTCCTCTAAGATCAGGCACAAGACAAGGATGCCCACTCTCACCACTTCTCTTCAATATAGTACTGGAAGTACTTGTGATAGCTATAAGACAAGAAAAAGAGATTAAGGGCATCCAGATAGGAAAGGAAGAAATCAAACTCTCACTATTTGCAGACGATATGATACTATACATAGAGAAGCCTAAAGCCTCTACTAAGAAACTCTTAGAAACAATAGACTTATACAGTAAAGTTGCAGGCTACAAAATCAATACCCAAAAATCCATGGCCTTCCTATATACAAACAATGAGGCAGAGGAAAGGGACATGAAAAAAGCAATCCCATTCACCATCGTGCCCCAGAAAATCAAGTACCTCGGAATCAGCTTAACCAAGGAAGTAAAATACCTCTACAAAGAAAACTATAAAACGCTACTCCATGAAATAAAAGAGGACATGAGGAAATGGAAACATATATGCTGCTCGTGGATAAGGAGAATCAATATTGTCAAAATGGCAATACTCCCTAAAGCATTATACAGATTCAATGCGATCTCTATAAGGATACCCATGACATTCTTCAAAGAAACGGATCAAGCAATCCTAAATTTCATATGAAATAACAAATGCCCACGGATAGCTAAAACAATTCTTGGGAAAAAAACGATCGGAGGCATCAGCCCCCCCAACCTCAAACTTTATTACAAAGCAGTAACAATTAAAACAGCATGGTACTGGAACAAAGGCAGAGCCGCAGACCAATGGAACAGGGTGAAATATCCCTGCACACAACCACAAATGTATGAGCATCTAATCTTTGACAAGGGACCAAGAGATGTGAAGTGGAGCAAGGAAAGCCTCTTTAACAAATGGTGCAGACACAACTGGACAACCACATGGAAAAGAATGGGCTTAGACCTCCACCTGACACCATGCAAAAAGTCAGAGCGAAATGGATTAAAGACCTCAACATCAGACCACAAACCATAAGGTATATTGAAGACAAGGTCGGCAAAACCCTCCACGATATTGAAGATAAAGTTATCTTCAAAGATGACACAGAACTAAGCAATCTAGTAGAAACAGAGATCAACAAATGGTATTACATTAAACTAAAAATCTTCTGCACCACAAAATATCCAGTGACCAGAATACAAAGACTATCTACAGAATGAGAAAGGATATTTACACAATGCCCATCAGATAAGGGGTTGATATCAATGGTATATAAAGCACTGGTTGAACTCTACAAGAAGAAAACATCCAACTCCATCGGAAAATGGGGTAAAGAAATGAACAGAAACTTTCCCAAGGAAGAGATACAAATGGCCAAAAGGCACATGAAAAAAAGTGCTCTACATCACTAATCATCAGGGAGATGCAGATCAAAACAACCATGAGATACCACCGCATACCACAGAGACTAGAACACATCCAGAAGAACAAAAGCAACCGCTGTTGGAGAGGATGTGGGGAGAAAGGGACCCTTCTACACTGGTGGTGGGAATGCCAACTAGTTCAGCCCTTTTGGAAAACAATATGGACGATTCTCAAAAAATTAGAAACTGAGCTCCAATTTGACCCAGCAATACCACTGCTGGGAATATACCTCAAAGAAGCAAAAAAGTATAGTCGAAATGATATCTGCACTTATATATTCATCGCAGCACTGTTTACAATAGCCAGAATCTGGAAAAAACCCGAGTGCCCTAGAACAGATGACTGGTTGAAGAAACTTTGGTACATCTATACAATGGAATACTATGCAGCTGTTAGAAAAAAGGAGGTCATGAATTTTGCATATAAGTGGATCGGCATGGAGAGTATCATGCTGAGTGAAATGAGTCAGAAAGATAGAGACAGACATAGAAAGATTGCACTCATCTGTGGAATATAGGATAACAGAGTAGGAGACTAACACCCAAGAATAGTAGAAATAAGTACCAGGAGGTTGACTCCGTGGCTTGGAGACTGGCCTCAAATTCTGGGGAGAGGGCAATTCAAAAAAGGGATCACCAAGTATAATGCGGTCGGAGGCCACGCGGGGAAAGGGTGATGCGGGCTGATTGTAGACTAGAGACTGAATACAGTGGCCACTCAACACCTTTATTGCAAACCAGAACACCTAATTAGAGACAGAGAACCGAAGGGAATACCCTGCCACAGTGGCAGGGTGGGGTGGGGGGAGATGGGATTGGGGAGGGTAGGAGGGATGCTGCGTTTACTGGTGGTGGAGAATGGACACTGGTGAAGGGATGGGTTCTCGAACTTTGTATGAGGAAACATGAGCACAAAAATGTATAAATCTGTAACTGTACCCTCACGGTGATTCACTAATTAAAAATAAATAAATTTAAAAAGAAAGAAAGAAAGAAAGAAAGAAAGAAAGAAAGAAAGAAAGAAAGAAAGAAAGAAAGAAAGAAAGAAAGAAAGAAAGAAAGAAAGAAAGAAAGAAAGAAAGGAGGGAGGGAGGGAGGGAGGGAGGGAGGGAGGGAGGGAGGGAGGGAGGGAGGGAGGGAAGGAAGGCAGGAAGGAAGGAAGGAAGGAAGGAAGGAAGGAAGGAAGGAAGGAAGGAAGGAAGGAAGGAAGGAAGGAAGGAAGGAAGGAAGAAGGAAGGAAGAAAAGTAGGTGATAAGCAAAATTATTGGCTTAATATATGACTAATATTTCATTAAATCTGCAATGTATTTTTTAACATTTGAATTCCTGTCATTTGATTATGATTTTGTAGGTTCAGAGAGAAAGCAGAGTGGGTAAAGTGCTTGTCTTGTGCATGTCTGCTGTGAATTTGATGCCTGAAACACCATATGGTTCCTTGAGCCTTGCCAGAAGTGATCCCTGGTGCAGATAGCCAAGAGTAAACCTTGATCCCTGGCAGGAGAGGCTCAAAACCCTCCAAGTAAGGAATATGATTTTGTTGTATAATTCTTTAAAGTATTTAAAATTCTACCTGATGAGAGTCTCTTGCCCACACGCCTGGCTGTCTTCCTGGGGCCCCTCAGAGGG